>NC_133309.1:16694887-16896478 GCF_012295235.1 Primulina huaijiensis | reverse complement strand
AAAAAAAAGTTATCATGCTAAAAATGACAAAGAATGGGTCAAAGGTGAATTGGCATATAATTGCTTATTCTACTAATGAGTGGCCGAAAAATCCACTAATAAATGGAGGAGAATTATTTTCTAATTAGTAAATTTATAACCCTTAAAAGCCTCACTAATCCTTTAATTAATTTAGTGAACTAACCCCTTAATTATGGAACTTAATTGAATTTATTTTCTACTCACCTCAAGTAACTTAAATAATTCCTTAAACTCCCTTTTTAACTTAAATGAACTTACTTGCTAGCTAAAATAAATTTTGGGAATGTTTTCTGAATCTTAAATTTTATCTCTAAGCTCCAACTCCAGTCCGGCCTCACTGAATTAACTGAAATGATAAAGTTAAACTACTACGTAAAATAATTAAATTTAAATACTCATGCAATAAAAATCATTTTAATTTAAATACTAGAATTATGCATGACTTATACGTGGTCTAAGTTACGGGTTCTACATTTTCATATCACCATAAACATATTCATATTCATATCAACTTATTCATATTCATATCCATATCAACTTATTCATATTCATATTCGTATTCGTTTTCGTTGAATTCAGATCGTTAATTGTGACTCGTATTCGTATTGGGCGATGGATCCATCTACATATAAACACAGTACTGGGCGACAGGAACATTAGCGACACTCTCACCCGTCAACTCAGCCTTTTGCCTAGCTATTAACATATCATCGTATTCGTATAAATGGAAATACGATCGTCGGGCTCCTACTGGGACTTCTCCCTCACGATATCTCCAACATATCGTCGTATTAGTCACAATTACTCCACTTCATTCAACGTTTCGTATTTTCATCACTTTATAAAAATTAAACATGAATATATCGTTTTTCTTTTAAACCAAGCATGCAACATGTCTTTTAGCGTTATTTTTTCATTATAAAATTCCATAAATATTTAAAATAAACGTTTTAACATATTAAATCATAAAAATACATAAAAAAATTTAGAATCAACATTTTGACATATTAAATCATAACATTTAAAGTAATGTTTTGACAAATTAAATCATAAACCTTAAAAACAAACGTTTTAACATATTAAAAACCTATAAACATTTAAAATAAACATTTTAACATCTTAAATCATAAAACTCCATAAACATTTAAAATATTCATATTAGCATATAAAACAGAATTCAGGACACTACTAAGACGTTTACTAATTTTCGGGTGTAAAATTACAGTTTTACCCTAGACGTAAAATTTCACGTTTTCAACATTTTCTTAATTCCGTCTAGACAATCCCAAATAATTATTTAAGCTTACATGAATTTTCTCGTATTTTTATTTAGCTTAAATCGAGGACTTTTAAATTAATCTTTAAGGCTGCGTTTGGTTCATGGGATTAGGTGGGTTTATAGTTTTTTAACCCACCTAATCTCATGTTTGGTACGTTTTTTATTTAACCAAGTCAATCTCTCCTATGAATGATTCGGTTATATTAACTGGGATAAAATAATCACTCATAACCCCCTAGGATTATTTTTCCAACTCTTAATCCTTCCTATTTTTCCAATTTTGCCCTTCTCCTATATCCAAACTGTAGCGCCCAAATTCTGTACACGTATAACCCATTCATTTATTTAATTGTTAAATCATTTGATTAATTGATTTTTACCATGCATGATTTATTTAAATGCATTATTTTAAATTACTTATGTTATATGATGCACGATAAAATGTTTTTCAAGTTTCATGTTTCAGCCGATTACTCGAGGCGGAATCGAGGAAAAGACCGGTGACGATCTTGGCAAATTAAAATGCGGTATTTTTATTTTTAGTTAAGGATGGGGCGATTTAATGATTTATTGAGTTTTAGTATTCTTTTAAGCTTAAATCATTTAGTTAGTAATTTTAAGAGTTTAAATTGCATTTTTGGGTGTTATTTGAATTAAGGAGTTTATTTAAAATTAGTGTGTATTTTACTTTAATTAGGGGAGACTTAGTATTCTTTTTAGATTGGCTAGTTAAGTTAGTGTTTTAATTGGTGACTCATTATTTAATTAAGAAATATTTTAATCCCCTAATCTAGCCAAACACACACACTACACGATTTACACACTTTTACACACACCGAAACCGTAAAACACACACACACACTATCACAATTCAGATTTTCTATTTTTGAGAGTGCAAAACCTAGAGTTTTCATCTGAGAAGCGGCCGCCCCTCTCCTCCAAACCTTCCAGCAAATTTTCTTTAATTTCGTTGCAAGATTTTAGCGCCACGATCATCCCGGATCAACCTCATATCTCTCCCCGCTTCGGTATCGTCGTCACGGTATTTTTGAATATAAAAAGGCATGTATATTCTTTCATTCCTGTATCGATCTCGTCATATTATGCGTTGTGTTGATATTTATGCATAAAAATTCATGTGAGATGAGTAGAAGTTTGAGCAATAATGTTTAGATCAATTTTGAAACGATTTTGGATCACAAATTTACGTTTTTGTTGTCATTTTAAATACTGCAATTTTTAGGTCGTGATTATGAGAAAACTTTTAACACAAAAATTGTAGAACTTTTTCATACCTTCGATTTGATATAAGATTCAAAATTTTTGGACGAAAATTGAGTGAGATATGGAGTTTTTTGTGGGACTGCTCAAACTGCGTTTTTCAAAAAATTATGTATTGATGCGTTCTTGAAGTTTATTGTTGCACGCTTCGTTGTAGATCGACGGGCGATCGTTGCTGCGTTTAGGTATGCTTAGTATGATGTTGAGTTGGCATTTGGGTTACCGGTTAGTGTCGATAGGCACTTGAATTCACTAGAAGTCGTAGGAAACAATTTGATGTCAATCTCCATGTTTTGAGTTGCATTGTGTCATAGGTTGAACGCCGTTGTTTTAAGGTGTTTGTACCAATGTTGTCAATGGAGTAGCATGCTAAGATGGGTCTCGGAGTGTCAGTTCATAGTTCGTGCAACCGAGTTTAGAACGTTAAGAAATTCTTGCACAGAAAAATTTGTGGGTTTTCTCCTACCGAGGGTACACGGACCCCCACACGGACCAGAGCACGGGGTCCGTGCCTTTGTTCTTCTTCGAAGGGTCAATTTACAGAGTCTACACGGACCCCTACCCGGACCTAGGCACGGGGTCCGTGCCTTCCCTCTTCTTCACGACACACTTCACCGCACGGATACGGACCCGGAGCAGGACCTGGGCACGGGGTCCGTGTGCTTGTCATTTTGGGAAAATTTTATAGTATGCTTTCAGGTTTGATGTCATGGTTCAGTACAATGATTTACAAGGTCGAGTCATGGGAATTTTAGAACGTCCTAAGGAATCGATCGAGCTCTTAAGTAAGCATGATATTTACGTCTAAGTTATGCAAGATTAAGCATTGGAATTCATGTTAGTAAGTGCGGCAACAGCCCCAAACGAAGTCCAACGAATCCCTCAACGCCAAGTAAGTATGTTGACGTGCAAAAGAAAATATTTCAAGTTTTGAGGTATGCTAAATGTTTTGTGACCAAATTACGTTTAGGATTGGAAAGCGTTAAATTATGAACGGGGACCAATCCGCCCGTTAAATTATGAACGGGTTTAGATCGAGCTTGGAAAGCATTAAATTATGAACGTGGACCAATCAGCCCGTTAAATTATGAACGGGGATATCATGTATGTGGCAGTGGATACGTCCCTGTCATCCCAGTACTGTGGTCAGTCTAATCAGGCGGTTATGTTATGGGTCACTTGCTTTGAAACATGCCTCTACGCAAAATGATGAAGTTATGTATGTTCTAGTATGTTCAAGTATGCAAGCATGTTTAAGAAAAGTTTTATGTTGATGGCACGTCTATGTATGTATGTACATATGTTCAAGCTTTTGATACGAAAGTTCAAGTTTCATGTATGTACTCCTTATTTTAAAATTGCATGTGGTTTTACTACGTATTATTCGTTACTTTCAAGTTTATACGTGTTGAGTCTTTAGACTCACTAGACTTGATCGATGCAGGTGATGATTATGTTGAGGAGGCTGGAGGTGGGGACCAAGGAGCTGGCTTGGACTGAGTTGAAGGCTAGACCCGAGGACCGCCCAAGATTTTAAGTTTTTATGAAATGTAAAATACTCTGATTTCACGCTCCTGGTCATGAAGCATTCAAACAAATATTTTGTCAAACTTTATTTTTAGATTTCTTGTCCACTGTTGAGACGTACAGTTTTACTTCTTTTATCGAATTTTTTTAATGTTCACTTTTTATTTAAGAAAATTTTTAATTCTTCAACAAAAATTTTAAATAGTTAAAAAGTACGGTACGTTACACAAACTCACCACCACTTCACGTCACGATCGCCCCCCAACCGCCGCCATCGACCAACCGCCGCCGCCGGCTGACCGCCTCCGACACCGCCGGCCGACCGCCGCCGTTGTCGTCGGCCGATCGTCGTCGGCAGCCGACGCCGGCCGGCCAGCTGGCCGGCAGCCATCGCCGTCGCCACCGCCTGCCGCACTGACGTTCCCGGACCGCCGCTGCGGGAGTGGGAAAAAAAGGGCAATTTTGTCATTTACATACTAATCATTAGTTTATTTTATCCTCCAACCAAACGCAGCCTAAATATAACATATTAATGCGTTTTAATCCCGAATTAAACCAAATATTAATATAAAATTATCATATTTAAAACTTAGACTTTTAACAATTATTTGACCCTCGTGAACCATGATTCGACCCCCCGTGAGCCGTGTTTCAACATTTTAAACCATTAAACCCTAAATTTGAACCCTTCCCTTAACGCTCGAGCAAACTTCGATTTTTACCGAGCCACGCCCAAGCCACCCTAAGCCGATCCCTGACCAGCCCCTCTAGGCACCCTTCTGGACCCTTACAACCCATAGGACTTGAATCCAAGAAGAAAACCGAATCCATCCATCAGATACAAGCCATGGCCGATAAACCACCTAGACTAGGACTCTTGTTTTCTTGCTTAACCACTTAACCAACGAGCCAGCCCTTGAACCACCCCCTCATGCACCCTCTTAGGACCCTAATGACTCAACCTAGCCCAGCCCAAAGCCTCTTGGCGGAGCCCCTTCTTCCCTGCGCAAACTGCAACCTGCGCGATCCCTTTGAAGCTTCTCGGGTGGAGTCCTAGCTTGTTAGGACTCCTCCCCAGCTGTGACCCTCCTAGGACTCCTTCCCTAACCCCTCACGGAGCCTAGCTAGCCCTGGTCCCAGCCGAGACCAAGCCAAGCCACCATGCCCAAAAATCGAGCACTATGATCATCAACCACAAGTTTCGGTTTCCAGCTTTTGTTATTCATGTTTGCAGCATGTCTGTGCGTGTTTCTAGGCCCTTAAACTTGTGTAAAACAATCCCATATTACTTCCTAATAATGGCAGCCCCTTAGGTACATGAATTTCATTATTTTTGGATCAAATTACATGTTTTAAAAACCATATAAGATGCATGTACGAAAATAATAAGATGTGTGGTTTGTTTTCATTCAAAAAATGATCAAATAAATACTATGGTGTGATAGATGATTAAAGGAAAGAATATGATGTGTCTTTGCGTATTTTACGCAATAATAAGCATTGACGATTGCGAAGAACGGCGACGAACGACCTTGGCTAAATCTCCTTGAAAAAACCGAAGCTTCACCCTTCAAAATATTGTGTGCGCCATGTATTTTCTGGTGGGGGTGAGTTATGGAGTGTTTAGGAGTTTTTGGGGAAGGGGGGCCGTGACTTTTATGGTGTAGGGTAGGATTTTTGTTTTAAATAGTAATTAAAATCCTAACCAAACACTAATCGCTAGTTTAGGCCTATTAACAATGTTAATTAGACCCACTTAGCCCATTAGTGCTTAATTAAAATATTTTTTTAATAAAGTTTGTGAATTTATTAGTCGGGTTGCTGAAACGTTCGTGTTTTTGTTGAAAATCCAACACTGATAAAAATTACGTCATCGCGTATAAAATCACCTCAAAACTCTTTATTTTAAAAAATAAGAAAAAACATCAATCATATTTTAAATAATTAAAAACTATTATTTAATAAAAACATTTTCTATTTTTCAGCCATCGGTCTCCGTTCCTCGATCGCAACTCGAATAACCTTTGAAAATATATTTTAATACCCACATATAGAAAAATGTATTTTAAACATGTCAACATGAACAACATAATTAATCATGTAATTAAAACAATTAATTTAAATACACAAGAAATTTAATAACTTGTATGCACGTGGTTCGCGTGGACCTTTAAAGTTTCAGGAGGTTACATCGAAACTTTTTTTTGCTGACTTTATTGCCAATTCTGTATTTGAAATCTTATTCAAATATTACTCTGATATTTATGCGTTATCCAGATAGTTTTGGAGACTTGGAATTTTTATTGAAATTGCTATCGAAGAGGATGCAACCTCAAATCCAAAAAGATCATTCAAAGACGGCAACCTCGAATCTTTATATTTGACTCAAATTCAATTTTTTTCCGCTTTTTTTTCTTCTTTCAATTTCACTAATGAAAGAAATCAGTGTTACAATGTATAAATATGATCTTGATTTACATTCAAACAATGCTATTTATAGGTTTTAGTTTCTGTCAAGGAAAAAAAATCAAATTTACATATTGTATATGTATGTTTTTAACTTTTAAGTCTCGCATTCATCAAAATTTTAATAAAAAATTTCCTTTAGAAATATAGACTCACCAAACAATATTCAAATGATTTGATATTTAAATACAACTCGAAACAATCAGATTCTCATTCGAATGCTAAAATTTATTTAATAATTAACTTAAATTATTATTTTTTTTACAATATGATATACCTTTGTTGGCTACCAGGCATATACTTTATCCAATTTATCGGGAGGGTTCACGACCGAGAAATAAATACCATCTTCCTTTGCTGCCCAATAGCACACCCCATTTTTATCGCATGGATGGCCTGACCAATTCGAATTAAAAACATCGAAAGAGATTTGCTTATTCTTCCACCAAAGATGGCAAAAGAACAAAGTGATATCTAATTTTTCGCAGAAATGGAAATTGAAATTTTCGTTGGTCGTCAGGTTATGATACCCAAGATCATTGTCCCCAGATTGACAGCGTACGCGCAGCTGTGGAGTATTTGTGGGGAGATTGTTGACGACATAGACTTCGTATTTATTAGTAAGAAAACAAAAGATCTTGTTGTTTCGGGATATCGCTTGCACAAGGCCGATTAAAAGAAGAAGAAATTGTAAAGCGTATATCATCTTCGTAGATTTCATCGTGCACACGCTTAATGTTGATGCTTCAATAATACCTTTGAAGATCAATTTATAGAGTTAAATATATATCCACAAGACTCTAATAAAAAACTTGATGCAGATTTATAGCGAAATTAAATTTTCGAATCCCATTCATAGAAAAATATTTAGTAAATTAGACGCAATATTTTTTAAAATGATTTCGAATGAAAGTAATCGTATTGGTTACATAATACAAGATATAAAAAAATTGTGGATTTAATATTATCAATCTTATGCATGTGAAAATTGACTATTATTCTTAATAAATACAGTGCTATTATTTCTAAATTTCGAAAAAAAACTTCTTATTATATTCTACTGAAAATTATTTATGTATATGATGGATCTCAGTTTTCTCGTGCCCAAACGCAGTGAAAGTTTTAAAAATTTTAGATCTTGACATTCAAGAAATTTTTGAGCACTCGCATGTTTTTTATAAATAAACATACATAGGTGTTAGAGTAGGTGCCCGAAAAGCTAACTTGTGGCTCCGGTTTTATTGACTCTGATGTAAAAAAATCTTTATTTTAATAATATTTTACGATTTAATTCGATTATGATATTATACTTTATCTGAATACCCATGCAAGCTGCATAGATAAAGTCCTTGAATATACAATAAGTACCATGAGGTATGCGTCGCAATGTAAGATCATGGAACTCATTAAGAAGTGTACCGTATATTCTCAACAGGTTCCTAGTCAAATCAGTTGCCTAAAACAAGGATAAAGGTCGCTCGAGCTCGAGCTCGAGACTACCATCGAACAACCCTCCCTTTGTAAGGGCATGGAGATGTCTATTCACACAGATGGGTGATCATATGATGATGCACTAAACCACCCTCCCTCTGACTTTCCAAGTGGTTCTCACTTATCGAGTGAAATAGTCCACAATTATGGTTGTACACCATTAGTCCTTTGACCCGGGACAATGTAAGGGCTATACGTACTAGCATGCACTTTGATCCGTTTACCGACTCCATCGAGGGTCATCAAATGGCGAGGGTGGGTGTAGTTTCGAAATACGTAGGAGCAAATGCATTGTAGTCGGGGATTCAACGTTCGCCTACGGGTGAAGATATCTTATGTGATCTGATGAGTTAACAGTTCATAGAGTCTCTGGCCAGAGCAAGAAATTTGCTTTATGGAAATGTGTTTTCCTAGTTGCACATACCATGACACTATTAGTACTCAAAGATAAATCGCATCGTTGTCGAATTCATATGAAACTCTCGATATACCAATGGTTGCAGATTTTTCCGGGATATATGTGTTGAACGGATTTTACTGTACGTTAACCATGACTAAATGTTCTTGCAAGCACTATCAGTGATACCTACGGGATCATGGGGCGATTCTACTAGACGCTCTTACCATGATCCGATGGGTGCAATCAGAAATGAGTTCTGACATTTTTTTATCAAAGTGTTGATGAAAAGAATGGGGCTAACTAGGGTAAGCCCGAATAAGAATAATTTTTATTCTGAGTCACATGGAGATATGAACCCACGGCTAGCTGTATCCCTGAACCATTGAGGGTTACACAAGTATCGGATTCTGTGTTCTCGTTGAGATAGTTAAATTTCAAGGAGTTGGAATTTGAAGACTATAGTTTGATGGAGATCAAACATGAAGCTTATAAAGGAGTTTAAGAGTTGATTCCATAGGATGAAAGAAATGAAAGTTAGCATGATTTCTAAATAAGGAAAGAGTTTGGAACTGCCTGTTTTGTGACGGAGTTCACTAAAACTGGCAGCTGTCAAATATGGTAAATGCCATATATGGTAAGTTCCAAATTTGGTAAATGAAAATTTTGATCTTCGAAATTTTCAATTTTTATTATATGAACAAGATTTTTATCCTTGGTACATCGGCGCTTTCGGATCGTCAATCGAGGTTATAGTGATTTTGAAATTATTTTTTTTGTGAATTTGGAATTTACTAATTAAATGATTGTGCTAGTAGTAGTCACTACTAACTTGCACAAATTCTCATATATGTTCTAGAGGTGTTTACAATTAAATTAACCAAGGAGTTGATTTATAAATTAAATAATGGTTATTTAGTTTAATTATGTACATATATATTTTATATGGTGATATAAAATATGTGTATATGATATTATTATACCATGTATTATTATAAGTTAATAAACATATTATATATTAATTATATGAGAGTTTTAATATAATGAAGTTATTAGAGTTCTTGTGGGAGAGGGACTCCTAATTGGATTAGGAGTCTCACTCTATATATATACACCACTAGGACTCATAATAAAAAAAAAACCCCTAATTTTGCACACAAAATTGAAACACTTTCCTCCCTTTCCCAAAGAAACTCTCGGCCATAACAAGAAAAAGAAGAAGAAAATAAAATTCTTGGCCCTTTTCGGTTCTTCCATCACCACACTTTCGCATTCGCACCATCTCCGTCTTTTGGAAATTCGGATATTACAATCTCAACACAAGAATTGTTTGGAATTACTAGTGCAATCCAAACAAGGAATTCATTCTCTGATCGTGGACCCAATTAGACGATCAAAGGAGAAGATTCGTTCGTAGGGTTTTTTAGAAGGGCTATATCCGTTTAATCATCGGAATAGTTTGGAGTCAAGCGTTAAGAACATAAAAGTATAATCCTAAACGTCCTATGAATGTTTTAAGCACACGACGCCCAAGAACAAAAATTTTAAAACTTTCGCCGCGTCTTGGCTACGAGAACACGATCTCACAATAGTGCTATCAAAGCGAGGTTTTCTCAATCGTGTGTTTTAAATTAAATTGTGTTGAGCGTATTATTTCTAACCGCGTAAGAATTTTTGAAAAAACGCCGCTAAAGCTTATTTTTAAAAAATCAGTATTTTATTTTAAAAAAAAAATTTTGGGTCTGCCCGGAACGGGCGCGATGTCAACGCGACGCGCGCGCACGGCTGCCATGCACACTGCGCGCGGCGGCCGCCCTGCCTGAGCGCCTGTGCATGTGGCAGCGTGCCCGCCAGCGCCCGATTGGATCAGGCAGCGGGCAGCAAGCGCGGGCCGGTGCCCGAGAACGTCTCGGGAACCGCGCCAGGCTTAGGGGACGATTTTCAAATTTTTCAAAATTCTGGGGACTAAAATGATATTTTTGAAATACGGACGATTTTACCCCTACAACAATTTTGATAAAATTAAATTCTTACAAAATAAATAATTGAAATA
This sequence comes from Primulina huaijiensis, assembly GCF_012295235.1. Taxonomy (NCBI): domain Eukaryota; kingdom Viridiplantae; phylum Streptophyta; class Magnoliopsida; order Lamiales; family Gesneriaceae; genus Primulina; species Primulina huaijiensis. The sequence continues at coordinate 16,885,963 of NC_133309.1, read as the reverse complement.
TGATTTTAATTATTTATGGTAAAATGTGTTTTACAAGAAATTTAATTATTTGAAATTAAGTAAAAAGTGTTTATATAATTTGATAATTATGGCGGTCAGTGATAATTTACGAGATACACGATTTATTGATAATATGTGATATTATCGTATTTATATAAAATATGATATTATATGTTAAAAGGATGATCGAGAGCCATGACCAATGTGCTAGGTATATGTTAGGATTTTTTATATGTTGTAATTTTTGATTATTTGATAATTAAAAGTGGATCTGGTTTATGGTCCGTTCCCACCCACTAAATTTGTATCCCAATGTGCCATGGATATTTTATGAAAATATTAGAATTAGTGGGAAATCAAGATTTGAAGACGGTGGGCCCGATCCTCGGAAGGAGTTTTGAAGATTGAAGACATGTAAAATATTGGAAGCTCATGTAATATTACATTTGCATCCTTGCATTTACCTAGGTTATGGACATGGATCCGTATGTGGCTCGTACGGATCAATTAGCTCATGGTTATCGATCATTCTTGATTATTTTTTTATGATGTATGTGATATATTATAAATAATTTTTATGTGTTTTATTATATAATAACAAGAGTTGTATGAATCCGGCAATCATACAAACAAACATGGCACGAGTTTTAAAATTAATGATGAGACTAATTTTTTAAAAATTAAAATCCCTCATTTTGGATGAGATCCAAAATTTAAATCAAGTCTATTAAAAGGATAATTAAAAGAAAGCTTAATAATTCCTTGCCTTCCATCAACGGTAGTTGCATGATGAACACTACCTGTGCTCAGTGTCCGGCTCATATTATTGGTGAGACCTGGACGCTGGAAAGCTGTGACTTCTACTGACATATTTGATGTGAACTACGTAGAACTCTCATGACTTCGGCTCATATTATTGGAGGATCTCATGGAGACCGTCCACTAAGGTTCAACATTGATGGGCCGGGCTCGACACGTGAAGAAAAAGGGGATCGTATTATTGGACTCTCCTCAAACGTCAGGCAAAATTACGTAAGGGTGGCAAGGAGTTATGATTGTGCTCTACCTTTTGGAAGTTATGATTGGCTGATGTTATTTGGGATCATAATTTTGAAATTGTGCATTGCGTACTCACTAAGGAAATTGGATTTCCCGTTTTTCATTAGAGGGTGGTGAGAATATCAAAATAGTGGTAGGAAATTCGTAAAAGAAAAGTCCATATTTTACGTCTTACAAAATATTTTAAAATAGTCAATAACTTTTGTTCTGTTTCCTTTTCAGTATATTTACAATGTCGTCTCGAAACCCACTATCTGTTATACTCGATCAGAATAAGCTAACAGGACCGAATTATCATGATTGGATGTGGAATTTGAAAATTGTTTTGAATTCCGAAAAGATAGCATATGTGCTCACCAAGGCCCTTCCTAAGATGGTTAAGCCTGTGAGGTCCATGAATTTAATTCATGTAACCTGAATGCATGCAATCTAGGATTTTATTTTAAATTATATGTTTAATTATTTTTATGCATTTTATATATAATTCATGCATGATAGGATTTAATTCATGAAATTTCATAAGTTCATGTATTAGGGTTTCTAGATGCATTTCACGCTCGAACGAGAACGGAGACCGGAGAATTTTCAAGAAAATTATTTTTTATTACAAGATTAATTTTTATTAATTAATATAAGGTGTTTTCAATGTATTTTTCAAGAAATAGGCTTTGTTGGGCATTTTTATCCGTCAGAGCATAATTTTTAACGGTACGAAAATTTTATCAAAACGGGGGACTTTTTGAGACCTCGACTACTATTTTCAAAAACTTTCTAACACGAAATATTTTTTTGGAGTGTGTTTGGGTTTAATGTGCTTACTCTTAAGCTTATTGGGCTTAATATTTTTTTAAAACTTTTAATTAACAAATAAGGGCCCATTAGTTAAATTTTTAACTATTTAATTAATACATAATTAACCTTAACCTAAACCTAATCCCTCCCCAAACAGCCGACACCCTCCCCCTATCAGAATACTCTCGGTTTCAGCAACCACCAGCTGAGAAGCTCGGCCATGTCCTTGTTCTTGCAAGTGAAAGTTTCCGGCGGCTCCTCGTTGCTCCTTTCTTCATCGTTCTTGCGTAGGAATCATCAAAGGCACACATTGTGTGGGGCCCTTAGCTCCTAATCGTTGTTACAATGCAATTTGATTAGGGTTAATTAATTATAGCGGAAAACGAGTTTAAAATTTTTTTACAATGAGCCCAAAATATGCTATTTGAATACTAAAAATAGTATTTCATCTCACATCATAAAACATGCCCGCACATAATCAAAACAACTCATACAACAACAAATCATATCCTCGGGACATACCCCGGTATATAGATACGTAACATATATACTGGGAAAAACCACGAAACCTCAACTCAAACTGTGACTTCCTCCAGAAGTACCATCTCCGGTCTCCTGATATCCCGGAGTACCTGTCATTGTCCACATACAAAGACAACAACAGCCCCATCTGGGGTGAGCAAAGCTCAGTCTGAAGCAACCACAATATATACCACAGATATCTAAACAATGATATATGATATGCAAGGCATGTATGTCGTGGAGGTATCAGGTCAAATGCCCATCCACTGAGCATATCTCAGAATCAATCGAATCGCTATCAAATCAATGCTCGAGCTGGCACACTGGCCTCAATCAGGGATAATCGTATGATAGCGTCGACAAAGCGCCATCAATTCCCAAATCTCAATCAATCATCGGGGCCACAAATGACTATGCTTTAAGGGTCATGTAATACCAAACATAGCATTGTGTTCACAAATCCCAGAATCAAATCAAATCATATCAGGGTATCCAAGGATCATAGCTAAACGTGCATGTCATGTATGCTACATCAACTCAGCAAATAAGGCATATAGACATGTAACTCAATCCAATCAATCAAACATATATCATATAATACAGATACCTGTCGTATGTTACCCGGTCGCAACATACCTCAATTTGTCGTTTCCAGTCCACTGTAGCTTTAGATTTCAGTATAAATATATATCTACATCAATAACACATTCTTTTCAATCCATAATTTCATTCAATATCAACAATAGAGGTTTCAAATATCTTTTGAAACTTTAAAATTCATATCAAATTCAAATCATAGCATAATTCAATTCCGACTTCAAAATTTAGTTTCTCGTAGGTTATTCTACCGCATATATTTATCAGAATTAATAATAACTGACAAATAATTCTTTAATCTCAATCCAACGATTAAAATTCTCTAATTATAATAAATTGGGAAAAATTAAAAATAACATCACTATAATCATCTCTTCTTCGTTAAAATCAAACACTATTCAACAATCTTCAATTTCTGTATGATTTAACAATTTATCAGATTTATTCCAAAAATCAACGAATTTCAAACATAACCAAAAATGTAAAATTTATACCTCAAATCGAAGACCTCGTGTCAACGATTCCAAAACTGAAGTCGATTCGTCGATTGGATAAACTGATAAGTCGTACGATCGAAAAGAAAATTGAAAATCCTTAATTCTCTCTTTTCTCTCTGTAACTTTATGAAGAACGTTACATAACATTCAATTTTATCCTTTTTTTTTAATTTTAATATTATATTATATTATAATATAATATAATATAATATATATTATTTAACATTTTAACATCGGTATATCCCTATGGAACAGACAAACGATCAAATTTTTCAAAACTCAAAACATGAAATTTCTATATCTTTGAGTTTTCTACGGTATATCCAAATCTCAAATCATTTGGACTTCATATGGAAAAGATATGACACTAATTACCATTTTGTCTTTAAAATTAATTCATTATTTTTCAACTTATTTACGAAAATGCTATCAAAATAAATTGAATATTTTTCAACTTATTTACCAAAATGTCATCAAAGCTATTTTATTCTCAGGGTCTCACATTTCTCCCCAACTTAAAAGATTTCGTCCTCGAAATCTCAAACATCTCTATATACATAACATTGGCAAACATATAATATGTCACCAGTTATAGTACATATCGAAACTAAAATCAGTAAATGGATCATTATACATTGAATACAATGGAACAGGAGGAATAGAATCAAACAAATGCGGATATGATTCTCGCATCTTGCTTTCCAATTCCCACGTTGACTCCTCCACACCATGTCGTGTCCATTGCACTCGAACAAAAGGGATCGATTTATTACGCAATATCTTCTCCTTCCGATCCATAATGCAAACAGGTTGTTCAACATAGGAAAGAGAAGGATCAAGTTCAACCTCATCAGGTTGAAGCACATGTGATGGATCTGGTTCATACTTTCTCAACATAGAAACATGAAATACATCGTGAATGACAGATAAAGTTGGTGGCAATGCCAACCGATAAGCAAGATCTCCAACTCGATCAAGGATCTCGTATGGACTAAATATCGAGGAGATAACTTCCCTCGCATGCCAAATCGAACGGTACCTCTAAAGGGAGATATTTTCAAAAACACTTTATCACCTTTCTGGGATTCCAAGGGTCGTCTTCGTTTATTCGCATAACTCGTTTGACGATCCTGAGCGGCTTTCATCCGCTGTCGAATCAACTGAACCTTATCATTCATTTCCTGTATCATTTCAGGTCCAGTCAATTGTCTTTCACCAATTTCATCCCAGAATAACGGTGACCTACATCGCCTCCCGTATAAGGCTTCAAACGGTGCCATACCAATACTCGTTTGACAGCTATTATTATAAGAAAATTCCACCAATGGTAAAGCATCTTGCCATCCCATTCTGAAATCCATCACAATCGCACGCAACATCTCCTCTAACATCTGAATCGTACGCTCAGTTTGGCCATCAGTTTGAGGAAGATAAGCAGTACTCATAGCCAAACGCGTACCCATCGCTTCCTGAAAACTACCTTAGAATTTAGAAGCAAACCTGGGATCACGATCAGATACAATTGAGACTGGCACACCGTTCAGTCTCACAACATTCTCAATGTATAAACGGGTCATTCTCTTATAAGGATAAGTCCGTTCATACAAATAAAGTGTGCAGATTTCGAAAGCCGATCAATAATGACCCAAATAGCATCACAGCCCTTGGGCGAACGAGGTAAATGAGTCACAAAGTCTATAGCAATATGTTCCCAATTCCATTTCGGGATTTCGAGACTATAGAGTAATCCTCCCGGTTTCATTCTCTCGGCTTTCACTTGCTGGCAGACCAGACATTTCGAAATAAATTCAGCAATGTCCTTCTTCATACGTCTCCACCAGAATTGAGGTCTCAATGTCAATTACATTTTCCGACCTTCGGGGTGAATACTATATTTACTACAATGTGCTTCACGAAGAAGGGCAAATTTCAAATCAGAATTATCAGGAACTACCAGCCGACCATTAAGTCGTAAAGAACCATCAGACGCAATCTGAAATCCAGACTGGTGTCCTGCAGATACAAGTTCTTTCGACTTTTGGATCTGAGCATCGCTTCGTTGGGCCTTTCGTATTTTAGATATCAAGTTCGGCTCAATTTTCAATGCTGAGACAGTGACAAAATTCCAATTCGAGTGAAAAGTCCAACCAGAAGTACATATATCCTCGTGTACTTTGGCGACACAAACAGATGCTAACACAGACTCATGCACCTTACGACTAAGGGCATCCGCAGTAACATTCACCGATCCAGAGTGATATTGAATCTTACAATCAAAATCTTTCAGGAGATCCATCCACCTGCGTTACCTCATGTTCAAATCCGATTGAGAGAAGAGATATTTCAGACTCTTGTGATCTGCATAAATAACAAACTTTTCTCCATACAAATAATGGCGCCAAATCTTCAAAGCAAACACAATGGCAGCCAATTCAAGATCATGAACAGGATAACGTGTTTCATGAGATTTCAATTGATGAGACGCATAAGCAATCACCTTGCCATGTTGCATCAAAACACAGCCCAAACCTTTACCAGACGCATCTGTACGCACTACAAATCCTCCGGTACCTGAGGGAATAGTAAGCACAGGTGCTGTGGTCAATCTCATCTTCAATTCAAGAAAACTAGCTTCACATTCATCTGACCAAATGAATCGCTGATTCTTCTGTGTCAGTTGAGTAATAGGTTTAGCTATTTTCGAAAATCCTTCAATAAAACGACGATAGTAACCAGCCAAACCCATGAAGCTACGGATCTCAGGAACATTCGTAGGTCTCGGCCAATTCAACACAGCTTCGACCTTAGCAGGATCAACAGATATGCCCGGTCTCGAGATGACGTGGCCTAAAAATACCACTTTATCCATGCAGAATTCGCATTTGGACAATTTAGCATATAAATGGCCATTGCGAAGAGTTTGAAGTACAAGTCTCAGATGTTCGGTATGCTCTTTTTTCGATTTCGAATACACAAGAATATCATCAATAAATACAATAACGAATCGGTCAAGATAATCTTGAAAGACACGATTCATTAAATCCATAAAAACAGCAGGAGCATTTGTGAGACCAAAAGGCATAACCTAGAACTCATAATGGCCATACCTCGTACGAAAAGCAGTCTTAGGCACATCTTCTTCTCGAACTCGTACTTGGTAATAACCAGATCGAAGATCAATCTTAGAGTATATAGAAGTACCCTGAAGCTGATCAAATAAATCATCAATACGAGGAAGTGGGTACTTGTTTTTCACAGTAGCCCGATTCAATTGCCTATAATCAATACACATTCGCATAGTACCATCTTTCTTTCGAACAAATAAAACTGGAGCTCCCCAAGGTGATACACTCGGTCGAATATATCCCTTATCGAGAAGATCCTGTAATTGGTCTTTCAATTCTTTCAATTCCAATGGTGCCATGCGATAAGGAGCTTTATAAATAGGTGCAGTCCCCGGAAGAAGATCAATACTAAACACAACTTCTCGATGAGGAGGAAAATCAGGAATCTCATCGGGGAATACATCCGGGAATTCTTTCGCAACAGGAATATCAGATAAAGATGGCTCTTTTTTCGAGACATCAACAGCGTAGATAAGATAATTTCATCTTCGCTAATCAAAAGTCAAAACAATTCCAAAGAGGATACCAATGGAAATTTGGCTTGGGAACCCTTGCCATAAAAATTCCACTTGGGTCCATCAATAGGTCGAAATCGAACCACTCAATGAAAACAATCAACAGTAGCTCGATTTGTTGTCAAGATATCCATGCAACAATACAATCAAAGTCGTGCATTGGAAGGACAATCAAGTTCAGGAATATCACATTATCCTCGTATATCAATACACAATTCTGCACAACTTGCTCAGACAAAATAATCTTTCTTGCTGGTGTGGCTATCGAAAAAACATCATACAACGGGGTACAATCAATACCATGAGATGCAACAAATGCATGCGATATGAATGAGTGAGATGCGCCTGTATCAAATAAAACACGTGCAGGATAATCGCAAAGCATGCAAATACCTGCTATCACACCACCAGGAGCTTCTTTAGCCTGATCCTCGGTCATAGCATACACTCGAACTTGAGGAGGGACTTGGGCACTTTGACCACCCGGTCCTCGATATCGTGGAATATTCGACTGCTGAAAAGAGGGAACAGGAACAGCAAGTCTCATCATGCTAGGGCCACCTCTAAATCCTGGCTGGGGTTGGGAAGAAGTCGTACCCCTGTTCGGACATACACGAGAAAAATGGTCTTCCTGTCCACAATGATAACAAGTACCAAACATACCTCGACACTGCTCGATAGTATGTTTACCACCACAATGGCTACAGTAAGGGGCAATCACAAGACTCCCTCGCTGAGATCCACTAGAGCTCGAAGAAGACGAGGAACCAGAACCAGTCTTCTTGAACTTCTTACCTCTCGGTCGCAAAGTAGGCTGCTGAGCTGACACTGGAGGTGGAGGAGTATACTGTGGACCTCCCCACCTAAGTCCAGCCTCGGCCGCCTTGGCTCGTTCAACTGCCTCTGCGTAGCTGGTAGGCAATCCAGAAACAACAAAAGTATATAAAGCAGGATGTAAACCATTTACAAATCTGTTATATTTCGCCCTTGCATTCCCAGCTACGTGAGGTGCATATTTCAACAGAGTAGAAAATTTAGAAGCATATTCCGTAACAGTCATCGTTCCCTGCTGCAGACTATTAAATTCATTCTCCTGAGCAGTATAATAAGAAAGAGGAGAACTCTGCTCCAAAAACTGGGCCTTGAAGACATCCCATGTGACTTCAATCCCGGCCTCTTTCAATCCAATCTCAGCGGCTTCCCACCAAGATTTAGCTCGATCTTTCAGCTTATAAAGAGCAAGTTTCATTCGTCGAGCCTTAGAGTATTCAACAATATTAAACAGATGCTCGATATCCTTCAACCAGACTTCAGCTCTTTCTGCTTTCTCAGTGCCAAAGAACCTCAGTGGTTTCAAATCCTGGAATCGAGCCATCACCAGATCCATGGACAATCCTTCGAATTGTCCAACCATCCTCTCAGTACTACTACTCGCATTTTCATTTGTGGGATCTATCTACAACTCAGAGGATGAATATCACAAATCAATATAAAGTTCACATCATCATCTCATATCATCAATCTCATCAATAACTTACTCAAACTAAATCAAGTAGGAGCAAGTAATACAAATAAATCAAACACATACGCACAATTCATTTGTGCCTATTACGTGTACACAAGACTCAATCAAGCATTCCCAGCTATGCTCTGATACCTCTCCATGTGGGGCCCTTAGCTCCTCATCGTTATTACAATGCAATTTGATTAGGGTTAATTAATTACAGCGGAAAACGAGTTTAAAATTTCTTTACAATGAGCCCAAAATATGCTATTTGAATACTAAAAATAGTATGTCATCTCACATCATAAAACATGCCCACACATAATCAAAACAATTCATACAACAACAAATCATATCCTCGGGACATACCTCGGTATATAGATACATAACATATATACTGGGAAAGACCACGAAACCTCAACTCGAACTGTGACTTCCTCCGGAAGTACCATCTCCGGTCTCCTGATATCCTGAAGTACCTGTCATTGTCCACATACAAAGACAACAACAGCCCCATCTGGGGTGAGCAAAGCTCAGTCTGAAGAAACCACAATATATACCACAGATATCTAAACAATGATATNTGCTCAGTGGATGGGCATTTGACCTGATACCTCCACGACATGCATGCATTGCATATGATATATCATTGTTTAGATATCTGTGGTATATATTGTGGTTTCTTCAGACTGAGCTTTGCTCACCCCAGATGGGGCTGTTGTTGTCTTTGTATGTGGACAATGACAGGTACTTCAGGATATCAGGAGACCGGAGATGGTACTTCCGGAGGAAGTCACAGTTCGAGTTGAGGTTTCGTGGTCTTTCCCAGTATATATGTTATGTATCTATATACCGAGGTATGTCCCGAGGATATGATTTGTTGTTGTATGAATTGTTTTGATTATGTGTGGGCATGTTTTATGATGTGAGATGACATACTATTTTTAGTATTCAAATAGCATATTTTGGGCTCATTGTAAAGAAATTTTAAACTCGTTTTCCGCTGTAATTAATTAACCCTAATCAAATTGCATTGTAATAACGATGAGGAGCTAAGGGCCCCACATGGAGAGGTATCAGAGCATAGCTGGGAATGCTTGATTGAGTCTTGTGTACACGTAATAGGCACAAATGAATTGTGCGTATGTGTTTGATTTATTTGTATTACTTGCTCCTACTTGATTTAGTTTGAGTAAGTTATTGATGAGATTGATGATATGAGATGATGATGTGAACTTTATATTGATTTGTGATATTCATCCTCTGAGTTGTAGATAGATCCCACAAATGAAAATGCGAGTAGTAGTACTGAGAGGATGGTTGGACAATTCGAAGNCCTCTTTTTTTTTTAATTTTAATATTATTTTATATTATATTTTTTAATAATAATATAATATAATATAATATATATTATTTAACATTTTAACATCGGTATATCCCTATGGAACAGACAAACGATCAAATTTTTCAAAACTCAAAACATGAAATTTCTATATCTTTGAGTTTTCTACGGTATATCCAAATCTCAAATCATTTGGACTTCATATGGAAAAGATATGACACTAATTACCATTTTGTCTTTAAAATTAATTCATTATTTTTCAACTTATTTACGAAAATGCCATCAAAGTAAATTGAATATTTTTCAACTTATTTACCAAAATGACATCAAAGCTATTTTATTCTCGGGGTCTCACACATTGTATCTATTTTTTTTGCATCTCACACGTTATATATGCTGTTGAATGCATTGTGCATGAAAAATCTCGATCTAGCAACAAGGATGCTAAGCTTTCGATTTTTTTTTCATGTTTCTTTCATTTTTTGGATGTTGCTCACGTTTTCCTGGTTGTTGTGAAAGGGGCTGCGGCTGTTGGTTGTTAAGGGACTGTACTTGGTGTCAAGGGGTAGACTTGGGGTTTAGATTGGTTGCTGGATGCATCAGGGTGAATGGACGAGAGGAGGGTTCATCGGGGGTGGCTTGATCTTTTTGTTTTTAGCGTACATGGTTCAACCAGCATTGCTGGGATCCAGCTGAGGCTTATACTAGACCGCGCAAGGTCTGAGACAAGGCTTGGAAGGGCTTGGCTTGTGCTTGAACCATCCCCAAGCGCTGTGGAGCGAGAAGGTAGAGGCTTGGCTTCGGTTTAGACGTTTTGGGAGATTAGTGATTTGATGGGGGCTGCGGCTTGCATGGGAAGATTTGCATGGGTTCTGTAGGTTCACAAGAGTCCTAGGGTGGTCTAGGTAAGGTTGTGTCGAGGCTTGTTCCGTCGGTGGTGAGCTAGGACGCAACCTTGGAGGTTAGTGCACAAGGGTGGCGTAAGTGAGAAGGGCCGAGAATTCCATTCACTTGCTGGACCATCAGCCGTAGGTTTAAGGGTCTGAGGTTAAGATTTTAGGATCAATATAGTGTTTTTAAGATATGATAAAAAGTTGGGAAAAATCTGGTTAAGTTTCGAGCTGATTCAGGTTAAAACCGAGACCCCGGTCCAAGTTTTATAACGAATCGGCTAAGTTGTGTAATGGGCTCGAGTTTACGTCTAAAAATGCTTTTAAAAAGGTTTTGGGATATTTTAAGGAGTCTGGTAAGCTTCGAGTCAATTTTAGGGGTCCAAGGGTGAAACAAAAATTTTTGGGTTTCTAGCGGCAAAATGATCATTTTGCACCTGGGGTGAGATTTTTGTTCTGGCGACGACCTGAGCACAATTTTATCATATTTTAAATGTTTATGCATCATGATCATGATTTTAAGATTTTATGAAAATATAAGTCGTATGCTTGAATTTAAGAAAAATTGCATTTGTGAATGATTTTTTATAAGTGATGTAAAAGATGATGTTTTGAATGATGAGAATTAGTTGTGGCTATCGAAGTATATGTAAATGTTTAAGACGTATATGTAAATGCTGATGATGAGGCCTAAGCACAATGTATGGGTAATCCTGTCACTGTTGTCCGACAGTCGCCGGGTACCACTGTTCTATGTATGATGGATCCATCGTAAATGATGATGTACGATAGTCACCTCTAATGAACTGAAATCGTTAAATGATAAATGATGAATGATGAATGATGAATGATGAACGATGAATGATGATTAACGATGAACTGTTTCGTCACGTCACGATTGAATTTGACACGTTTACATTAAGCTTTTTAAAGTTCATGAAAGATATGTTGATTATGATATTTTTCACTGTTGTGTGCTATGTATATGTATTTGTTATTTATGGTACAGGTGTGTTGAGTCTTTAGACTCACTAGGCGTGTGTGACGCAGGTGAGTTCGATGTCGAGGAGACTGGAGTTGCTGGACTCTGATTCAACAGGCCTGGTGGGCGACATGACCCGAGGACCTTATGATTATACGCACATTTATGATTTCATGTTATTGAGAGGATATGAGTATTTTATATGTTGTTTTATTTTACTGTTTGATGTTAGGATGTTACTCGTTTTTACTCTGCTATATCTTTATTGGTAATTGCTTATGATAATTTTTAAATGATGTTTTTCAAGTAGGATTGCATGCATGCGATTTATTTAAAGGTTTATTTTCAAATGAGCGTTTTTTTTTTAAAAAAATATTTCCGCACTTTTAAAACCGTAGACGTTACAGTTGGTATCAGAGCAAGGGTCCTGTATAGGGTTGTGCTGCCGCCAGCTATTGCAGCTCAGTCTTCAAAGCCTCAAGTCTGTAAGCTTTTACGATTTAAATTTTTTAAATTATTTATTATTATCATGTGCATGTTTTCATGATTTACGCTTTATGATAAATTACTGCTTATGTTTAACTACTTATAGGATTTAAGGTTTATTATTTTAAAAACTAGATTAATTGCATGATGGGTTACATTTTAAATTGGACTGTATTCAGATATGCCTCACAGACGTGCTCCTATTACTGATAGGCAGTATGAGATTCCTGGAGGAGGCAGAGGACCTCCACCACCACCACCGCTAGGGGACCAAGCTACCCGAGTTCTAGAGGGTATGGCTAGACTATTGGAGCAGGTATAGCAGGCTCCTAGACCTCAGGTGGATGTTTTTGAACAGTTCTGTCGGCCAACCTGAAGGAGTTCGGTGGCACTACTGATCCGTTTATAGCAGAGGGATGGATTCTATCTCTAGAGCTTCACTTTGATTATCTTTAGATGAGGGATGGCGACCGGGTCATGTGCGCTATCTATATGTTGAGAGACGATGCGTCCTTGTGGTGGGAGGGCGCCANTAAGGTTTATTATTTTAAAAACTAGATTAATTGCATGATGGGTTACATTTTAAATTGGACTGTATTCAGATATGCCTCACAGACGTGCTCCTATTACTGATAGGCAGTATGAGATTCCTGGAGGAGGCAGAGGACCTCCACCACCACCACCGCTAGGGGACCAAGCTACCCGAGTTCTAGAGGGTATGGCTAGACTATTGGAGCAGGTATAGCAGGCTCCTAGACCTCAGGTGGATGTTTTTGAACAGTTCTGTCGGCCAACCTGAAGGAGTTCGGTGGCACTACTGATCCGTTTATAGCAGAGGGATGGATTCTATCTCTAGAGCTTCACTTTGATTATCTTTAGATGAGGGATGGCGACCGGGTCATGTGCGCTATCTATATGTTGAGAGACGATGCGTCCTTGTGGTGGGAGGGCGCCACCCATGCTGTGGACTTGGCCACCCTTACATGGGCCAGGTTCAAGGAGTTGTTTTATGGGAAATAATTTACAGCTGACGTCAGGGTAAACCTGGGAGTTCATGTGTAACGACCCGAAAATCAGACTACGTATAAGACATGCATAATTATTACTATTTAAATTTAAAAATTATTAATATATAAGGGTCTAATTCATTTTGATATTTGACAAGTCATAACTATTTATTTTAAATGCAAAAGTTTAGTTTTATCTTTTCAGTTAAATACGCGAGGTCGGACCGGAGTTTGGAGATTAGAGATAAGATTAATAATAAGAAAAATATTCCTAAATTTAATCTAAGTCAAGGAATAATTTAATTTAAAGAAAAAGAATGTCTTAGGATTTATTAAATTAATTGGAGTCAAGTTAGTAAATAAATCATATTAGGTTCAATATTTAATTAAAGCTTAAATCAAAACAAGTGTGGATAAATTAATCTAGGTATAATATAGTCAAGAAATTAAACATAGCATTTAAATACTTAAATTTGAATCCATGCAAGACCATGCAAGAGTTTATAATAAATTAAATGGTTAATTTACTAAAATATATAATGGGGGTGTTTAAAACCTTAAACATTTAAAATACTAGATTTAAACAACATTGTACATGCAATATTAGTAACAATTTAGTCAACCCATAAAATATTTCAAAGGTTGATAACTCTCCAATTAAACCATTTCTAATTGGACTTCATGGTGTATTCATTTCCCCATTTTAAATCACTAATTAGTAGTAATTTCAAATACTATAATTCAAATAATTGTTCCTCAACCTATTAGTCTAGGGAATGAGCTGGAACGTGCAACAAGAATCTGGAAAAAAAAATACCCAACGGCAGCAAGGAATGAGTAGCCATTCAAATTCATTCAAAATTCCATTAACTTGTAACCTTCAACTAAATGCACATCAAGACCCATTAATCCCCACTTATAACATTCATCTTCATTACTTACTTATCATACACCATAGGCTCAAAAATATCAGAAAGAATCGGCTGCTAAAATCCTGAACATGCTGCAGAAAAATAAGAAAATGAATCGGCCAACCTATGGGAGTAAGAAGCAATTCAAAACTCATTTAACTTATTGACTTGTAACCTCCCACCTTAATACATATTATGGCACCTTTAACACCTCTTGTAACCACCACCTCCATTACATAACATTTTCCCCATTCCTATGACCGAAATATCAAGAAGAAACCAGCTGCAGAAATCGTGAAAATCACAGCAGGAAACAAGAAAAGATATCCAACTCGGTTCCGTCGCGTCGTATTGTCGTTTTGATTTGTTTTCTTCAAAACAAATTCCAGGCATGTATATATTGTTTCTTTGCTCTTCAATCAAGTCCTATAAATATTTTTAAACCATTATATAACCATGATTCAAGCAAAAATCACGAAATTGACAGCAAGTTCCCAAGTAAAAATCTGCACAGATTTTCTCAACTCATTTGATTTCCAACTTCACGGTTTGAGATGTTTTGTTGATTTCAGGAGTTGCTTCGATTCCAGGCTGCCAAGGCTGCTTCTAGGCATAATTTAGAACGTGTTAGGGTGTTTTCGGTTCAGTGTTTTAAGTCCATACACACACAAACAAAGAAATTACAGCAACTTTATTCTTTAGCAGCAAAAGTGAGTCTCGGTTTTGGCTACATGAGTGGTTTAAGGGGGTGTTCGAATCTTGGCTGTCCTAGGGACGGTAGCCATGGTTGGAACACTACCTTAACATGTCTAGGATGTGATCAAATCATTTTTTTAAAGCTGGGTTCACGGATCCATAAAAATTTTACCAAAACAATTCAAGTGCATTTCGGTTCTTCATATTTCTGTGTGAGTGAGTTTCGAGTTTCTAGTGTTTGTATGGATGATGGTTGGCTCCTAGCCCGTAGCCATGGTTCATACAACACTCCATCATGTCTAGATCGAGACATGGTCAATCAAATGGCCATTGGAACGACCCAAGACAGTAAAACAAGTCAATACATCACACTACACAGAAAGTTGTATTCTCGGTTTGAGCTGTGCATTGTCTTAGGTGATGGCTTGGTTTGTGGTTGGCTTTTAGCCTTTAGAAATGGTCCAAGCCATGCCTTAGGATGTTAGTAAGAGTCCTTGGGCGGTGGTTCAAGCCCATAGTCATTAATTTCAGAATTTTTACTACAAACACACAAGCTGCTACTGCTGCCTTTTTGACAGCAGCTTTGGGTCACGGTTTTGGTGGTGGTTTGAGTTCTTGGTTGGCTTTTAGCCCATAGCCTTGGACTGGACACTACCTTAATGAGTTAGGAAAGTCGTGTTTTTGTCCGTTTGTGATTTGGTCGAGTTTAGAGGTCGTACGAGAATTTACGGTGAAAGGTGCCAAAATGACTCTCGAAAGAGTGTTTTATGGTTTTGAGTTCCATTCACCTATTTTCATGTTTTACAGTCCTTGTGCATATTTTTCAGTATGTTTGGGGTATTTTTAATCATGGTTAAACGTCGGTTTAATGTTTGTTCGGGTTGGTACATGCTATGATTAAAAATCAAGTTGTTGGTCCGAATCGTCTCGTTTTTGGTCCAATTGTCAAGTTTTGTGCAAGTTAAGATTTATTGCATGTGTCACATATTAGTAGTAAGTCGCAGCAAGCCTGGGAACGATCCAACTCATCCGATAAAAATAAGGTTTTAATTATATTACGTGCATAAAAATATAAAATGTTTATTTTTGAGATATATGTGATATGTCTTGTGGCCACCTTACGCTTATGGGTTTGGAAGTCGGTAGGCGCAACCGAGGACCTCTCCACCCGGTGACTTACGACCGGTTTATGATTATGTATGGGTACGGACATCCAGTCCAAGGGCTGTGATTGATCTCTACCGCCCAGTATACTGTGGTTTAGTCTGATCAGGCGCTTACGTTATGTTATGGGCCACTTGCTTAGAAACATTATCTCTACCAGAAAATTATGATATGACATGACAGAGCTCTATTGAGCAAAGCTTTTACGTATGATTTTCAGATATGCACGTAGTTATAATTATTCATGATACGATTTTCACCATGCGCTTTACGATACTATATTTTTACGTTGCATGCGATTTTATGATATATTTACTTGTTATTCACGATATATACATGTTGAGTCTTTAGACTCACTAGACTTGATTGTTGTAGGTACTGATGAGGTCGAGACGGAGGGCGTAGACCAGTGAGCGATCTTGTGGCAGCAGTAGTAAACCCGAGGACCTCATGTTTTAATTTATGCACCTTTTATTATTCAAACTCAGTTTTAATACGTTGGATTATTTTTAAATTGTTGTTTGAAAACAATATTTGCTTCCGCTGTTATTTTAAAGTTAAAATTATTTACATGTTTATTTTATAAATTGGGCAAGTTATTTATTTATTTAGAAAATTTTTAATAATTCCGCAAAATTATGAATACGAAATACGGGCCTTTACAGTTGGTATCAGAGCCTATGATCTTGTAAAGGGTTGTACTACTACTGCTCTCGAGAAGCTCATGAAGTCACGTCTTCGGTCTGTAAGTTTTACATTTACGCATTTTATTTAAAGCATGAATTATTTTAACAGCATGTTTTCATGAAATGTTTTTACGTTCAGATTTTAATTGTTCAGTGTTTATTTTAAAAAAATAAATAAATTATGGAATTATGCATGTTGGGTACGTTTGGAATTGGACATGTCTAAGAATTCGAATATTGGGCTTTAGGAGAGGTTGAAAATGATTTGACTATATTAATTTTTAGGTCAGTAGTGTTGATGTCCTCCTTATGGGTTATAAGTTAATCTTGAAAATTATGAATGCTTTTGAGACTTGTAGAATTTCTAAGAAATTATTAATGGTTCTTGGTTGCTAGTCGAGTAAATTTTTGAGGATTTCATATAAGTAATAGCGATTCGAAGACTACGACAATCTTTAGGATTATAAATGTACAATTTGAGGATTTTAAGTATCTATGGAAATGTAAGATTAATTATGAGAATTTATTTAGGATACATGCTCTACCTAGTTAGATTTAAGGATGGAATTGCATGAATTGAGAATTTTAGGGACCTAATTGTAATAACTAATAATTTGAGGACCTAAGTGCAAAAAAAAATTCTAAGGGACTATTTTCGAATTTACCAAATTTTGGGATTAAATTTCGAGTTCGAGAATCTAAAAGTTTAATGAGGTAAAGATGGAAAATTTTATGGGGACAATGATGCAAATTTCGAAGAGTTGTAGGGCCAAAATGTAAATTGGGAGAACTATAAGGGTCAGGTTGCAATTTTCAAAATTTTAAGGATTAAATGCGAACTTTTGAGGAACACTTGGGATTTTAAGTATTTATAGAAATGTAAGACGTGTTATGGGAATTAATTTTGGGTATAATAAACTTAAGACTATTGAACCTTATGATACGGGAAATCTATAAAATGAAATTGGGAATACTGAGGACTCATGGGTAATTGTGGAATTTTCGAGATTTAGGGAAAAATTGGATGATATTCGAGGAAAGTAAGAATTAATTTTAAAATCTTAGGAAATTTGAGAACTTATCTAGTAGTAAGTGAGAATTGAACGGTTTAAATGGTAGGAATTTTCTGTTATTTAGGCTCGAAAGAAATATAGAATATTTAGATATTGGGATTATAATGTTATAATGAATGGTAACCAAGGACATTGTAGGATGAATCAATCTTAGGCATGAAAATTTAAGCGTTAGTGAAATCATGTTGTGGCAAATTAAGGATTTAAAGTGATGCCGATTTAAGGTAAATTTGATCGGTTAGTTAAGTTATAAGGATAAACATTGAGTTAGAAAATTTTGGGAACATAAGTTTGATGTGTCACAAGTTTTAGTCATGATCTTAACATTTAAGATTATACTTTGTGAGAATTTAAAATTTTTAGGAAAGTTGGGTACGATGATGGTTAGTATAATTGGTAGACGCACGTAAGAGGTAAGGTAGACACTTTGTCTTGAGAGATTTTGGAAGTCATTAACAAACTTGGGACTGAACGGATATGCGTATTGGAATTATTTTATTCAAAGCTATTTGGATTAGGTAAGTTTGAATTTCAAATTTATGGGATATTTGTTCATACGGAAATTTTGAGTGAAATAAAAACAAAAGGGAATTAGTTGTGTTCAATATAAGTTATCAATTGATGAATATTAAGATTTTTATCAAGTAAGGAATCTAAAAGCGTGATATGGGGATTCTAGAATTCTATGGGTTATAAGTGAAATTGATTTATTAGAGTTAGTCTAATGCTACCATGGGTTAACTTATTAAGTTTTATACGCTAGTATTAATTAAGCATTAAGGATACGTAAGGGTGCGACGTTCGCTTCAATAAGGAAAGTCCCAGGGTCTTAGGTCTCAACTTTATTCTAATTGAAAAGGAAATAGTTTAAGCATGTAATTTGTGCTAGAATAATTTTATTATTTAGGTGGAAGATCGGTATCGTATATTTTGGGTTTTATGGATTAAGACCACTCGAACTTAAGATTTGCAACAACGTTATATTGGGATGCACTTCTAAATAGTTAGGTTAAGTAAGTTTGGAGCGGTAAGATAAAGATTCGATTCAAGGATCTTAGTCTAATATTATTATGGGGTTGATATAAGGTTTAAACTTTTAAGTGTTTTACTAAGACCTCCTAAGTCGAACTGCATGAATGCCAATACTTGGACTTGAAGCTTTAACATATCTTGAATTCAATAAAGTTAAGAAGGGATGCTGTTAAGATTTCAATATTGAAATATAATAGGTCAATGAACATCTTGGGTATGTTATAAGAAAAGTAAGGCGCGTTAAATTTGGACATCCACCTCTAGTATGAGGAATTGCGGGATAAGTCAAAATTCGGGGCTATAGTTGAATAGAACTACGTTACCATAAGTTGTTTTAAGTTGCGATTCACAAACGAGGATTTTGGTAGAAAAATTTATTTAGGAAACGTAAGGACAGCCTATGACTTAATTTTTATCAGAGTAGCGCAGCGGTAGCGTGGATTGTTGGGATAATAGAATTAAGAATCTAAACTTTTGGATTATCGAGGATTAGCGAATTTCGGGGACGAAATTCAATTTAAGGGGGGAAGATTGTAACGACCCGAAAATCAGACTACGTATAAGCCATGCATAATTATTACTATTTAAATTTAAAAATGATTTATATATATATATATGAAGGGTCTAATTCATTTTGATATTTGACAAGTCATAACTATTTATTTTAAATGCAAAAGTTTAGTTTTATCTTTTCAGTTAAATACGCGAGGTCGGACCGGAGTTTGGAGATTAGAGATAAGATTAATAATAAGAAAAATATTCCTAAATTTAATCTAAGTCAAGGAATAATTTAATTTAAAGAAAAAGAATGTCTTAGGATTTATTAAATTAATTGGAGTCAAGTTAGTAAATAAATCCTATTAGGTTCAATATTTAATTAAAGCTTAAATCAAAACAAGTGTGGATAAATTAATCTAGGTATAATATAGTCAAGAAATTAAACATAGCATTTAAATACTTAAATTTGAATCCATGCAAGACCATGCAAGAGTTTATAATAAATTAAATGGTTAATTTACTAAAATATATAATGGGGGTGTTTAAAACCTTAAACATTTAAAATACTAGATTTAAACAACATTGTACATGCAATATTAGTAACAATTTAGTCAACCCATAAAATATTTCAAAGGTTGATAACTCTCCAATTAAACCATTTCTAATTGGACTTCATGGTGTATTCATTTCCCCATTTTAAATCACTAATTAGTAGTAATTTCAAATACTATAATTCAAATAATTGTTCCTCAACCTATTAGTCTAGGGAATGAGCTGGAACGTGCAACAAGAATCTGGAAAAAAAAATACCCAACGGCAGCAAGGAATGAGTAGCCATTCAAATTCATTCAAAATTCCATTAACTTGTAACCTTCAACTAAATGCACATCAAGACCCATTAATCCCCACTTATAACATTCATCTTCATTACTTACATATCATACACCATAGGCTCAAAAATATCAGAAAGAATCGGCTGCTAAAATCCTGAACATGCTGCAGAAAAATAAGAAAATGAATCGGCCAACCTATGGGAGTAAGAAGCAATTCAAAACTCATTTAACTTATTGACTTGTAACCTCCCACCTTAATACATATTATGGCACCTTTAACACCTCTTGTAACCACCACCTCCATTACATAACATTTTCCCCATTCCTATGACCGAAATATCAAGAAGAAACCAGCTGCAGAAATCGTGAAAATCACAGCAGGAAACAAGAAAAGATATCCAACTCGGTTCCGTCGCGTCGTATTGTCGTTTTGATTTGTTTTCTTCAAAACAAATTCCAGGCATGTATATATTGTTTCTTTGCTCTTCAATCAAGTCCTATAAATATTTTTAAACCATTATATAACCATGATTCAAGCAAAAATCACGAAATTGACAGCAAGTTCCCAAGTAAAAATCTGCACAGATTTTCTCAACTCATTTGATTTCCAACTTCACGGTTTGAGATGTTTTGTTGATTTCAGGAGTTGCTTCGATTCCAGGCTGCCAAGGCTGCTTCTAGGCATAATTTAGAACGTGTTAGGGTGTTTTCGGTTCAGTGTTTTAAGTCCATACACACACAAACAAAGAAATTACAGCAACTTTATTCTTTAGCAGCAAAAGTGAGTCTCGGTTTTGGCTACATGAGTGGTTTAAGGGGGTGTTCGAATCTTGGCTGTCCTAGGGACGGTAGCCATGGTTGGAACACTACCTTAACATGTCTAGGATGTGATCAAATCATTTTTTTAAAGCTGGGTTCACGGATCCATAAAAATTTTACCAAAACAATTCAAGTGCATTTCGGTTCTTCATATTTCTGTGTGAGTGAGTTTCGAGTTTCTAGTGTTTGTATGGATGATGGTTGGCTCCTAGCCCGTAGCCATGGTTCATACAACACTCCATCATGTCTAGATCGAGACATGGTCAATCAAATGGCCATTGGAACGACCCAAGACAGTAAAACAAGTCAATACATCACACTACACAGAAAGTTGTATTCTCGGTTTGAGCTGTGCATTGTCTTAGGTGATGTCTTGGTTTGTGGTTGGCTTTTAGCCTTTAGAAATGGTCCAAGCCATGCCTTAGGATGTTAGTAAGAGTCCTTGGGCGGTGGTTCAAGCCCATAGTCATTAATTTCAGAATTTTTACTACAAACACACAAGCTGCTACTGCTGCCTTTTTGACAGCAGCTTTGGGTCACGGTTTTGGTGGTGGTTTGAGTTCTTGGTTGGCTTTTAGCCCATAGCCTTGGACTGGACACTACCTTAATGAGTTAGGAAAGTCGTGTTTTTGTCCGTTTGTGATTTGGTTGAGTTTAGAGGTCGTGCGAGAATTTACGGTGAAAGGTGCCAAAATGACTCTCGAAAGAGTGTTTTATGGTTTCGAGTTCCATTCACCTATTTTCATGTTTTACAGTCCTTGTGCATATTTTTCAGTATGTTTGGGGTATTTTTAATCATGGTTAAACGTCGGTTTAATGTTTGTTCGGGTTGGTACATGCTATGATTAAAAATCAAGTTGTTGGTCCGAATCGTCTCGTTTTTGGTCCAATTGTCAAGTTTTGTGCAAGTTAAGATTTATTGCATGTGTCACATATTAGTAGTAAGTCGCAGCAAGCCTGGGAACGATCCAACTCATCCGATAAAAATAAGGTTTTAATTATATTACGTGCATAAAAATATAAAATGTTTATTTTTGAGATATATGTGATATGTCTTGTGGCCACCTTACGCTTATGGGTTTGGAAGTCGGTAGGCGCAACCGAGGACCTCTCCACCCGGTGACTTACGACCGGTTTATGATTATGTATGGGTACGGACATCCAGTCCAAGGGCTGTGATTGATCTCTACCGCCCAGTATACTGTGGTTTAGTCTGATCAGGCGCTTACGTTATGTTATGGGCCACTTGCTTAGAAACATTATCTCTACCAGAAAATTATGATATGACATGACAGAGCTCTATTGAGCAAAGCTTTTACGTATGATTTTCAGATATGCACGTAGTTATAATTATTCATGATACGATTTTCACCATGCGCTTTACGATACTATATTTTTACGTTGCATGCGATTTTATGATATATTTACTTGTTATTCACGATATATACATGTTGAGTCTTTAGACTCACTAGACTTGATTGTTGTAGGTACTGATGAGGTCGAGACGGAGGGCGTAGACCAGTGAGCGATCTTGTGGCAGCAGTAGTATACCCGAGGACCTCATGTTTTAGTTTATGCATTTTTATTATGTTTAAACTCAGTTTTAATATTATGTTTAAACTCAGTTTTAATATGTTGGATTATTTTTAAGTTGGTATTTGAAACAATATTTCCTTCCGCTGTTATTTTAAAGTTGAAATTATTTACATGTTTATTTTGAAGCAAGTTATTTATTTATTTAGAAAAATTTTAATAATTCCGCAAAAATATGAATACGAAATACGGGCCTTGTCATCATGAGTCTCCTCCAGGGGACTCATCTGTGGCGGAGTTCATCCTCAAGTTCGATAGGGGCTGCCATTTTGTGCCCATGATAGCGAGCAATGCCGATTAGAAGCTGCGACACTTTGTGGATGGATTGAGACCCACCCTCCGCCGGGATGTCATGCTGATGAGGCCGGCGAGCTATGATGAGGCCACTGCATGTGCCTTCCAGGAGGAGCAGGCGCTCCGAGACATATATTTTGAGATGCAGTGGAAGCGGCATCAGGCTCAGTGCAGTTCCGAGCCTCAGAAGAAATAGTTTACTGGGCCACCGAGGCAGCATGGGCAGCAGAAGCCCCAAGGGCAGTTTAGGAGGCCACAACAGCAGTAGCAGCAGAGACCTCCTCAGGAGCCAGAAGCACCTAAGCCAGATGACATGCAGCCTTGCCTGCAGTGCAGTAAGTTACATATCGACAAGTGGTTATGGAGGACCTACATGTGCTTTATTTGTGGATAGGAGGGCCACAAAGCAGCGGACAGCCCTAAGAGCCGATGCAGAGCCAGACTCGACACTGATTACCGGTAACCTTTTTGTTTAAGATTTTAATTTTGCATGATTGCTTGGATTTAATGCTTGCTTGAGGATTTATTTATTGGGATTGACAACATAGATGGAATTAGGATGCATGCTCTATCTAGTTATGAATAAGAATGTAATTATTTGATCGAGAACAAATTTATCGACTAATGATTTTATGGGGTCAAATTGTAATTTTTGAATAATTTGAAGGACCATGGTGCAATTTTCGAACTTTAAGAGGGTTAATTTGCAATTTTTGATTTTTTTGAGGTTGAATTTCGAATTTTGGGGAAGGATGTTTGGGTTAATTCAATGATTGTTCGAGGATTTTTGGTTAATTGTCGACAAGAAATCCCTTAAGTTCAACTCTATTAGATTTGATGATATGTTTTGTCGCAGGGAGTATATACATTGCAGGTGTAGCCACGCATGCATTGCTAAATTCAGGGGCTACGCATTCGTTTATATCTGAACCTTTCGTGAAGCGACTAGGAATCATAGCAGTAGCGATGGATTCAGGGTTCAGAGTATCGATTCCATCAGGGGATCAGATGTTCACTTCCCGGATAGTGAGAGGATTGGAGCTTAAATTGCAACAGAAAGCAGTACAGGTAGATCTGATAGTACTACCGCTATCAGAGTTTGATATCATCTTGGGCATGGACTGGCTCTCCTCTCACGGAGCCGTCATAGATTTTCGCCAGAGATCAGAGTCTGTGAGACCTCCCAATGAGAAACCATCTATTTTTTAGGCAGCTAGACATCAGCAGTTCCCGCACGTCATTTCATGCGTGTGTGCGAGGAAGCTTATCAAGAGAGGCTGCCAGGCGTTCTTAGCCAGCATCGTGTCAGTGTCAGAGCTAGTTAGTCAGAGGCTGGAGGATGTGGATGTAGTCAGTGAATTCTCCAGTGTGTTCCCTGACGATGTTTCGGGCATTCCACTAGAAAGAGATGTTGATTTCTCTATTGAGCTCATGCCAGGGACAATGCCGATATCTAAGGCACCCTACCGATTAGAGCTGCAGAGATGAAAGAGCTCAAGGATCAGATTCAGGATCTGCTGAATAAGGGTTTCATTCGCCCTAGTTTTTCTCCTTGGGGCACGCCAGTGCAATTTGTTAAGAAAGAGGATGGCAGCATGCGACTGTTCATTGACTACAAAGAGCTGAAAAAAATCACAGTTAAGAATAAGTATCCACTGCCGAGGATCGAGGATTTGCTTGATCAGCTTCAGGGAGCCTCAGTGTTCTCCAAGATAGACCTTCGATCCGAATATCATCAGTTGAAAGTGATGGAGTCAGATGTGCATAAGACAGCCTTCCGAACGCTTTACGGGCATTATGAGTTCTTGGTGATGCCCTTTGGTTTGAAGAACGCGCCAGCGATCTTCATGGATCTCATGAATCGCGTGTTTCAGCCATTCTTGGATCAGATCGTCATAGTCTTCATTGACGATATTTTGATATATTCAAAGAGCAGGGAGGAGCACAGTCATCATCTGAGGACAGTATTGCAGACTCTACAGGGTAGAAGACTGTATGCCAAGTTCAGCAAGTGTGAGTTCTGGCTCGACAGGGTGGCATTCTTGGGCCACATTGATACAAATCCTCATACGAATGAATAGTAAACACGATTAAATATGAACCGCGCCCTCAATTCGATAACGAACAAGGATTGTTTGTTGTCCCGATATTTTGAATCAAGTATGGGTTTGTGATACTCACCCCTAAATTATAAAAACATAGCAACAAATATTCACGAATGAAACAATTGAACAATCAAACGAACCTTCAAAGAACTTGTCCTTGACAATCCGTATGAAATCAATCGACAAACGCTAATATACATGTCTTTGCGTTTAAACTCTCGAAAATGACGAATACCGGCGCGATGGAATATGGGAGATGACCGGGGGACGCTTGCTACACGATTCTTGCTCGGAAAATAAACGTAAATCTTCAGAAATTTTGAAATGAATAGGGGTTGAGATGGTTTGCTACTGAAAGAGCACAAGAACCTTACTAATCTCTTCCAAAGAAAACGTGTAGTGAAACGTCCACTACTCGTTTTCTTAAAACTTACTAGAAATTTTTTTTTTCTCCTTAATCTTGATAATTCGAAATATACATATTTATAGTTTAAAAATACCTTGACACCATTTTTAAAATAAAACAACCAACTACCATTTAAAAATCCAAAGAAAAATAGTTTAAATCATCAAATCATTCAACATTTTACCAAACTTAAAAGCATTATTTGAAAGGTATATCACATACTATCAACCTCTCAAAACCACTCAAACATAAGTAAAAAGTCGTGAAAATATCTATAACATAACTTAAAATCATAACTCATAAACTAGTGCGGAAAACTAGCGCTGGTCCTCGGGTTATGTGCACCTTCAGCCCAACAAAGTCAACCATCAAGACCTCCAACATCATTATTATCAAACTCACATGCATCAATCACATTTAGTGAGTTTAAAGACTCAACACACCATAATCTTTATAACAAGTAATACATATATAGAACACATAAAACTGTAAAAATACTTGTACTCAAAATATCATTTTCATAATGATGCATAAACTATGCGAAAAAAAAATGATGAAATAAAAAGGGGATGTAAGGTGTGCGGGAGCCAAAAAGGGATAAAATCCTATCCCAAGGCTAAAAAAATGGAGATGTAAGGTGTTGAGGAATGTCAGATAAAATTTCTGACAAGCGCATAGTGAATGTTCTACGTACTCCCAAGCTGTCTTAACCACTTGAGCACTTATGGCAATTGACTCCCTACATTTTGTTGTTCACCTATGAAACCCTACCACTTTATGTGTTTACTGGTTGGTCCTGGATAAACAGAACTCAAGAGAGAAAAACTTGCGTTGAATTGTTGATTCTGCGATCCACATGATTTGCGAAGAAAACTATCTGAAGCACAAGCTAGAAAAATCCACGACACACACACACGACCACACCTTTTGGCAAAAAAAAAATGTGTTGTGATATTTTGGAAGGGGTGTTAATAAGTACTGTGAGTGGACTAATTGGATGTAGTTCAAAAATCCGCTGAGGCATAAAATGTCAGTTTGCTGTTTCGCCATCAGTTTAATTGTTTTTAATACTTTCACTTTGAGTTTGTTTCATGTGTTGGATTTGGTCTGTAACCTAATTTTCTTGAGGGCAAGCAAAAGGTTAGTATGAGGGGGTTGATAGGTTTGGTTTTTACGTGTTTTACTGCATTAGTTTTGTGTGTGTTTGCATTATGCATGCATACATTTCATTTACGTTTTGTTCGTTTTAGAGTAAGCATTTGCATGTTATCATGTCTCACTTGGGCGTGGCGAATTTGCAAGAAAAATGACAAGGAAACGGATATAGGACCAAAATGTGAAAAATTGGGCAGAAAGATTGGTGCCCGAGCGGTAGAAATTTACCGCTCGGGCGCGAGAAAAGATTCACGCAGCCAAAGTACAGAATATGTGGCGCTCGGGCGGTAATTTTCTACCGCCCGAGCGCGAGAGAGGCCTTCCGAGAAGAAAAAAATACAGAAGTCTCGGCGCTCGGGCGGTGAAATTCTACCGCCCGAGCGCGACTGCCGCATTCCCCAAGAAATTTACAGAAGGTGTGGCGCTTGAGCGGTAATTTTCTACCGCCCGAGCGCCATTTATTTTTGGAAAAAGTTCTTTGTCGATTTCTTACCTTATTATTTGGATGTGAATGATATGGAAAGGGATTTGGGACGTTTTTGAGGGCATGGAGACAGAATTCAGAGCCACCACAAGCCTTGGAAACGAGTTTTGCGCTTGAAGTTGAAGATTCGAAGATTTTCGGGCACAGTTCTTCGCATATCTCGTCTAGTCTATTATTTCTAATTTACTTTTTATCATTTAAACATTGTTTTGTTAATTTTTATTATGAATTCAAGTAGCTAACTTTAAAATATTTGTTGGGATTTAAGGGGATCCTACCCCAAACTTTGATTTAATAAATTTATATTTCGATTGTTGCTTTGTTCTTGAATGTGCTACTGTTTTTCATTGTGTTGTTAGAGCGTAGCTAACTTTAACAACGGTTTTTTATTGCGAGTGAGTTCAAGAGAATAGCTTGTGATAGGGACGAGTAGCATAGTCTGTGGATCTACAATTTACATAGATATATGAAATTGGATACACGTCGATAGCCATAGTCCGGTAGGGCGAAAACTAGGGGATTTCATAGATCGACATGCGATTCACTCTTGATAAATAATTAAAGACATTTACTTAGTTCACTGAGTAGAATTAGTTTGGCATAGCTCGGGAGAGTGTGTTCAATTGAGTAGGAAATCCTGTCGGAAGCATACAATCACTATCGAACAAATTAATTAATTAATGAGTGGTAGGTGAACCAATATTCCCAACAAATTCATTTCTCATTGAATTTTAATCAACCATTTTAGATATTATATTTCATTATTCAATTCTTGAATCTTTTTATTAGCATATTTATTTGAGCATAGTAGTATTAAAACAATCATCCAAATTTCTTTATTAAAGATTTAATAACTGAAAATAATAATTGTCAAATACAGTCTTCAGCGGAACGATACTCGTACTCACGTACATTATACTATTACTTGATATCGTGCACTTGCGATTAATTTTTGAGCATACAAAACCATATTTTTATTGAGGATTCCACAGGGCAAGTTTTTCTCGATCATGCAGTGTGTTGTATTGCAAGAGAGAGTTTTGAAGTTTTGGGGGAGTGGGGGGGGCATGAGTTGTGTTTGATATGGGGTAGGGTTTAGGGTTTAAATAATAATTAAAAACACTAACAAAAGTTTAGGCCCATTAATTAAGTTAATTAGGCCCAATTAGCCCATTAGTGTTTAATAAAATTATTTAGTTTAATAAAGTTTGTGAATTTATTATCAGGGTTCTCGAAACGTTCGCGTTTTTATTAAAAATCAAACACCGATAAAAATTACATCCCGGCATTTAAAATCACCTAAAAACTCCTTATTTTCACAAATAAGAAAAATCATCAACCATATTTTAAATAATTAAAAATAATTATTTTATAAAAATATTTTATATTTTTCGGCCCTCGGTCTCCGTTCCTAGATCGCAACTTGAATTACCTTTAAAACTACATTTTAATGCAACCATGTAGAAAAGTATATTTTAAACATGTCAACATGCAGAACATAATTAATTTATGTAATTAAAACAATTAATTGAAATACACAAAGAATTTAACAACTTGTATGCTTGTGGTTCGCGTGGACTTTCAAATTTTCGGGGCATTACAATCTTCCCTCCTTAAATTGAATTTCGTCCTCGAAATTCGCATATCCTTGATAATCAAAAGTTTAGACTTAGTTCTAGTATCCCAATAATCCACGCTTCTGCTGCGCTACTCTGATAAAAATTAAATCTTCGGATGTCCTTATGTCTCCTTGATCCAAATTATATTTACCTTCTAAATCCTCGTTTGCGAATTGCAACTTAAAACGACCCATGATGACTTAGTGTTATGTTATTATAACCTCGAATTTCAATTTTTCTTACAATTCCAATATTAAAAGATGGATAACCACCCTTATCGTATATTACTTTCTTTATTTTGTACCCAAAATGTTCACCAACTTATCACATTCCAACATTAAAATTTCAAACGTATCCGCTAACACTTAGATTTTCAAGCCTAATATCAATTCATCCTACAATACCCTTGATTAACATTCCTTATAACATTATAACCAAAATATCCCAAAGTTCAAAATATTCCTTCCATCCTAAATCATCTAAAATTCTTTTCATTAAAACCATTCAATTCTCACTTATTGCTAAACTAGTCCTCAAATTCCTTAAAAATTGCAAAATAAACTCTTAATTTCTTCAAAAATTATCCAATTGATCCTTAATTTCGAAAATTTTCACAATTAATCCATAAGTTCTTGGCATTCTTAATTCCCTTCTACGGGTTTCTAATAATATAAATTCCGATAATTTTAAAATTATTTACCCAAAAATCAATTCTTATAACCAATCTTACCTTTCATCAAAACTTAAAATCACAATTTATACATTTTCTTACTTTCAAAAATCATCGCAGTCTTCGAATCATTATTTGTAACGCCTCGAAAATTTGAAGGTCCACGTGAACCACATGCAATTGAGTTATTAAATTCCTTGTGTATTTCAATTAATTGTTTTAATTGCATTAATTAATTATGTTGTGCATATTGATATGTTTAAAATATATTTTTCTACATGTATACATTAAAATATATTTTTAAAGGTTATTCGAGTTGCAATCGAGGAATGGAGACCGAGGGCTAAAAAATATAAAAAGTTTTTTTTAGATAATTGTTTTTAAATATTTAAAATATGGGTGATGATTTTTCTTA
This sequence comes from Primulina huaijiensis, assembly GCF_012295235.1. Classification (NCBI taxonomy): domain Eukaryota; kingdom Viridiplantae; phylum Streptophyta; class Magnoliopsida; order Lamiales; family Gesneriaceae; genus Primulina; species Primulina huaijiensis. The sequence continues at coordinate 16,856,192 of NC_133309.1, read as the reverse complement.
TTTTCGAAAATAAGGTGTTTTGAGGTGATTTTATACGCCGGGACGTAATGTTTATCGGTGTTGGATTTTCAAAAAAAATACGAACGTTTTGGCAACTCGACTAATAAATTCACAAATTTATTTAAGCAAAATTAATTTTAAATCTTTTTAATATTTTAATTAAGCAGTAATGAAGCTAATTTACCTATTTAGTGGGCTTAAGCCTTATTAATAACTTAATTAATAATTTAATGTGTTAAACCCCACCCTAAACTCTCATACCTCACGGCCACACACCCCAACAATTTACAAACCCTCCCCCACCAAGCAAAACACACGCACACACAAGGAAAATTTAGGGGAAAAGCATCAAGTTTGCAAGAGTTTCAAGCCGTCTTTTCCTCGTCGTCGTTCTTCGTCGTCAACGTAAAATAATGCGTTTAAAACGCCAAGGCATGCCATATTTCTTCCTTTTCTCATCTTTCACACCATAGTAATTATTTAAAATTGTTTTGCATGAAACACAAGGACCACTTTGTTATAATTTCGTTTTTCAAGCATATGTGATTTTTAAAGCATGATTTATTATCCAAAAACATGTATATTGTGTTGTAAAGGGGCTGCCATGAATTAGGATTAGAACAAGCATGTTTTACACGAGTTATAGTCCTTAGAGTCCCACCTGTTGGCTGCACAACATGAAATACAAGCTGGTTGAAAGTTGCTGTCATGGTGGGGAGGAGGTTTTGGTTTTGGGGTTTGATGGCTTGGCTTGGTCAGGGCTTGGGGCTAGGGCAATCTAGGGTCTGTTATGGGTCTAGAGAAGAGTCCTAGCCACACTAGGACTCGAGACCAGGGGCTGGGGAGGAGTCCTAGCAAGCTAGGACTCCACCCGAGAGCTAACAAGAAAGTTGCGCAGGTTGGCAGCAGCTTGTGCAGACTTTGTGGCTCGGCCAGGGACTTTGGGGCTGGGCTAGGTTAGGTCCTTAGGGTCCTAAGAAGGTGTTCGAAGGGCTGGTTCAAGGTCTGGGGTGGTCGTCTAGGTCCTAGCAACAGAAACATAGAGCCCATGTCAAGTAGGATTCTCAGCCACTTCTTGCACTTGTGTTGTGACTTCGGTTTTGGGGGCTAGGGTCAGTCCAGGACCTGGGGCAGTGGTTTAGGCAGTCTCTAAGGGTCTTAGGATGAGTCTTGGTGTGTTGGCTCATGGGCTGTTTGGCTGGATATAAGGCTGGAAGCAGAAACACGTTGCTGTACAGCAGTGGGTCTCATGGAAGTGTTGTAGGTGTTCGGCCATAAGGTTTCATTCAGGTGCTGGACCAGGGCCCTTTGCTACTATTTGGGACATGTCTTAGGGTCTTAGGATGAGTCTTGTGGTGATGGTTGATGAAACGTCTGCCTTTCTTTTTCTTAAAAAGTATTAGAAAATTTTTTTTTTCCACTCAATTTTCGGCCATGACATTTAACAATTGAAAATATTTTTATAAAATATTTTATCCGCTAAAATAAAATCTCAACCACTAGTATTACAAAAATCAATGAGATAGTCATAAAAATGAAATCGTCGCAAGTTTTACCAAACCTAAAAAGCAATAAATTTGAAAAGTATAACCCATACTAAACCTCTCAAAAATCTCTCAAAAGCATAAATAAATAGTTTTAAAATCTTTAGCATAAATCATGAATCATAAATGCGGAAATGTAGAAGCGCTGGTCCTCGGGTTGTGTGCGCCTTCAATCCAGTCCAATCACCCATCAAGACCTCCCTCAACGTCACCTGCATCCATCACACCTAGTGAGTCTAAAGACTCAACACACCATAATCTTTATAACAAATAATACGTACAAAATCACATGCAACAGTGAAAAATGCTTGTACCTAAAATATCTTTTTCATGACGATGCATAAACTTTAACATGAACATTTTCGTAAACGTTTTCATAATGCATAACTTAAACCTTAGCCTTTTTCTTTTTCCTCAAAACATATCATAAAACCTTTATCATGATCATAAACATTTTTTCTTTTACTTCTTCTTTTTCCTTTTCCTTTGTTGAATTTAGATAGTTAATTGTGACTTTCCTCAAACTTCAAAAGTCGATGGATCCATCTACATGTAACCACAGTACTGGGCGGCGGGGACACCAGCGACACTCTCACGGGTCAACTGGCCTTGGCCTATCCTCATCGAATAGAAATACGATCGTCGGGGCTCCCTCTGGTGCCTTCTCTCCTCACGATATTCCCATTCTTACCTCAAACCTCACATCCTCATATCTTCAATGGTGTCACGGGAAATACAATCGTCGGGCTCCCACTGAGACCATAACCCTCACGATAACTCCACATAACATCATTATAGTCACAATTACTTCACTTCCTTCAACGTTTTACATTTCCATCACATTATAAAAATCATGCATCACATATCATTTTTATTTTTGGAACCAATCATGCAACATGTCTTTTAATTGTAAACCTTAAATCATAAATCTCAAATTGACATTTAAAAATCATAATTTAAATCATTAACATTTCATAAACATTTAAAAATAATTATTTTAATCTCAAAACATTTAAAATAACATTTTGACATATTAAATCATAAACATATAAAATTCCCTAAACATTTAAAATATCATTTTAACATATAAAATCCCATAAACGTTTAAAATATCATTTTAACATATAAAATTTCATAAACATCCATAACTATAGAAAATATTCCTATTAGCACATAAAACAGCATTCAGAGCACTGCCATGACGTTTACTAATTTTTTAGGTGTAAAAAGACCGTTTTACCCCTAGACGTATAATTTTACGTTTTTGACTTTTTCTTAATTTCTTTGACTCTAACACGTCCCAAATAATTATTTAAGCTTACATGAATTTTCTCGTATTTTTATTTAGCTAAATTCGATGACTTTTAAATTAATTTTTAAATATGACGTATTAATGCGTTTTAATCCCGAATTAAAACAAAACTTAATATAAAATTCCCAAATTAAAAACTTAGACTTTTAATAATTATTTGAGCTTAAATATAATTTTTCATAATTTTATCAAGAATAAACTAGGCGTTTCAATTATCTCGTTAATTAGCGTTTCGTGCGGCGATTAAATCTCGGATAAATCCAAAACTTGTTATTTTGCTCCCAAATTTTAAAAATAACCTTTTTATGATTTATTCTACACCTCCAAGCCATGAGCCACCCCCGTGGACCCGTGGATTCATTTTTAGTCTTTTAATTTTCGTTTTTGACCCTTTATCGAACGCACCGAGCCATCTCCTAATTTACTCGAGCCACGCCCAAGCCACCTGCGCGTCCCTTTGCTTCTTGCGTGCGTGAGTGTGTTGCTACTCCTGGAATCTTGCTCGAGCCACCACGAGCCCTGACCCTTCCTACCCCTCTGTGGACCATCCCAAGCCGTCACCCAGACCACCTAGCCCAGCCCCAACCGAGCTACAGTCCCTGAAATCTCTCGGCCACCAGAAATCCCTTCGGGAAGAGCCCTGTCCACCGAGGACTCTTCAACAGCCCTACTGTGCGAGTCCTAGTCAAATAGGACTCTACCAGACCCTCAACCCTGACCCTCTTCTAGCCCCAGCCAGCCCTGGACGAGCCCACTTGCCTCCATGCAAAAAAACCAAACCTTGAACCTATGCAACCCACAAGAAGACCCACGGGTCCTCTTTTCTTTTTCTCAGTTGTTCCAGCTTGTGTTATAACAAGTTTTGCAGCATGTTTCTTGTTTTTTAAGGCCTCTAAATTTGTGTAAAACTATCCCTTTTCTATTCCTAATCATGGCAGCCCCTTATATACATGTAAATCATGATTTTTGGATCAAATTACATGGTTTTAAAATCATATAATATGCATATACGAAAATAATAAGGTGTGTGCCTTGTTTTTCATGCAAAACGATTTTAAATAATTAGTATGGTGTGAAAGATGAGAAAAGGAAGAAATATGGCGTGCTTTTGCGTATTTAACGCCTGATTTTACGTTGACGATTGCGAAGAACGGCGACGAGGACCCTAGGCTGAATTCTCCTTGAAGTTTCAAACTTTTCTCTTCAAAATATTCTATGTGTGTGTCGTGTATTATGATTGGGGAGAATTGATGTGCTGAATTATGAAAGTGGCGTGGGAAATATGGGGTTTGGGGTGGGGTTTTAGCTTATTAAATATTTAATTAAGTTACTAATAAAGTTTAGGCCCATTAGGTAGGTTAATTAGGCACATTAGTGCTTGATTAGGATTTTAAAAATAATTTTGTTTAGGAAAGTTGTGAATTTATTAGCCGGATTGCTAATACGGTCAAGTTTTTGTTGAAAATCCAACACCGATAAAAATTACGTCCCGGCTTATAAAATCACCTCAAAACCCCCTTATTTTCAAAAATAAGAAAAAACATCACCCATAATTATTAAATTCTCTTGTATTTTAATTAAATGTTTTAATTGTATGGATTAATTATGTTGTGCATATTTGCATGTTTAAAAATATATTATCTGTTTCTCGATCGCAACTTGAATATTCCTTAAAAATACAATTTTTAAAAATACAATTTTTATGCAACAATGTAGAAAATATATTTTTAAACATGCAAATATGCACAACATAATTAATCCATACAATTAAAACATTTAATTAAAATACAAGAGAATTTAATAATTGCATGCATGTGGTTTGTGTGGACCTTTAAATTTTCGATACGTTACAGTTGAACAGCTGGAAGTGTCCTAGTCCAATTAGGAGTCCTAATGCAACTAGGAAAACCACTGACACACATATTTGCAATCGGGTCAAGTTTCAGGAAGGTTTTGGAGTGGGCAGGGCAGGTTCTTTGGGCTGGGATTGGTCAGTAGGGTCTCTAGGTGGGTTGGCTAGGTTTTGGCTCAAGGTGGCTTGGGCGTGGCTCGGGTATTTTGGGAGAAGGCTCGGTGTGTTCGTCGATGTGTCAAAAACAAAAATAATAAGATTAAAATTGAATCTCTGGGTCCACGGGTGTGGCTCATGACTTGTAAGGGTAGAATAAATAATAAAAATGTTATGTTTAAAATTTGGGATCAAAATAATGAGTTTTTGATTTATCCGAGAATTTATCGCCTCACGAAACATTAATTAAAGAATTAATTGGAACGTCTAGATTTATTCTTAATAAAATTATGAAAATTTATATGTAATCTCAAATAATTATTAAAAGTCTAAGTTTTTAATTTCGGAATTTTATATTAAGGTTTGGTTTAATTCGGGATTAAAACGTATTAATACGTCAGATTTAAAGATTAAATTAAAAGTCCTCGATTTAAGCTAAATAAAAATATGAGAAAGTTCATGTAAGCTTAAATAATTATTTGGGACATGTTAGAGTCAATGAAATTAAGAAAATGTCAAAAACGTGAAATTTTTCGTCCAGGGGTAAAACGATCTTTTTACACCTAGAAATTAGTAAACGTCATGACAGGGCCCTGAATGCTGTTTTATATGCTAATATGATTATTTTCAATGATTATGGATGTTTATGGAATTTTATATGTTAAAATGATTATTTTAAATGTTAATGTAATTTTATATTTTTAAGGATTTTTATGTCAAAGTGTTTATTTTAAATGTTTATGATTTAATATGTTATAATGATGATTTTAAGACGTTTATGGCTTTTTATAATTTTTATATGTTAAAACATTTATTTTAAATATTTACGGATTTTTAATATGTTAAAAATGTATTTTTAAAATGTTTATGGATTTTATGATTTAATATGTTATGATTTATTATATTTATGGGTTTTCATGATAAAACGAAAACGTTAAAAGATATGTTGCATGTTTGATTTAAAAGAAAAACGTATATGCATGTTTAAATTTTATAAAGTGATGAGAATATGAAACGTTGAAGGAAGTAAAGTACTTGTGACTAATATGATGATATGTTGGAGATATCGTAAGGGTTATACTCTCAGTGGGAGCCCGACGATCGTATGTTCATTGATACGAATATGATATGATGATATGAATGAGGATGCCATGAGAGGAGAAGGCCCAGAGGGAGCCTATTTACTGGAGAAAGCCCAGAGGGAGCCCATTCGTTGGAGAAGGCCCCATAGGGAGCCCGTCTATGGGAGAGGGCCTCCGAGGGAGCTCCGACGATCGTATTTCCATATTATGAGGATAGGTCAAGGCCCAGTTGACCAGTGAAAGTGTTGCTGGTGTCCTCGCCGTCCAGTACTTTGGTTACATGTAGATGGATCCATCGCCTAACACGTAGACGTAGACGAACACGAAAGTCACAATTAACGATATGAATTCAACGAAAGGAAAAAGGAATACATAAATGTTGATGATAATATGAATACGTATATGTTGATGATGATATGAATATGAATATTTTTATGATGATATGAAAACGTTTACGCAAAAATTTATAAAAATGTTTCTGAAAATGTTTATATTTAAAGGTTATGCATCATGAAAATGTTTATGAAAATGTTCATGTTTAAAGTTTACGCATGTTCATGAAAACGATATTTTAAGTACAAGTATTTTCACTGTTGTATGTGATCTGTATACGTAGTACTTTTTATCAAGATTATGGTGTGTTGAGCCTTTATACTCACTATATGTGATTGATGCAAGTGATTGTGATTTTAAGTTATGTTAAAGATATTTTTACTAAGATTTATTTATGAGTAGTTTTTGAGAGGTTATAATATGGGCTATATTTTTCAAATATTGTTTTTGGCTTTGGTAAAATGTTGGACGATGTTACGATTTAAACTATGTTCCTTTGATTTTTAAATGTTAGTTGGTTGTTCTATTTTCAAAATGGTGTCAAGATATTTTAAAGTATATATATGTATATTTTGAATTATGATGATTAAGGAGATAAATTTTTTTTTTCTAGCACGTTTTAAGAAAACGAGTAGCAGACGTTTCATTATTCCTTATGCCTAACTCCCAAAAATAACTAAACTAGTACCCACGAGTCATCAGTATTTTCTTAGAAAAATCTATGTGTCCCAAAAACATTCATAATATTCACGATTAACTTATGGCCCAAAAAGTAAAACGTCAATACTAAAACCCAAAAATCAACATAGTCCAATTCTACCACAAAGCCAATATGCGTTGAAATCATACAATTTCTTATTTCATACCGTATCACGTATAAAATTTTCAAAGCATATAAATCATGTATTATCATGTAGAGCCCAAATTCAGTACACAAAAAACCCATGCATTTATTTAATTGTTAAATCATTTATTTAAATTTAAAATGTTTTTTGAGATTCATGATTTATGAAATTATATTATTTTAAATTATTTATGTTTATGTGATGCACGTTAAAATATTTTCTTGAGTTTCATGTTTCAGGCGATTATTTGATGCGGGATCGAGGAAAAGAGACCGGTGGTGATTTTGACAATTTTAAATGTGATATTTTATTTTAAATTGAGAATTGGGCATTTTAAAAGAGTAATTAAGTTTTTAGCATTTTAAAGGCATGAATTTTTTTAAAACTTTTAAAAATTAGAGATTGTGCATTTTATTTTAATTGAGTGGACTTTGCTTAGTGTGAGAATTAACATTTTTATTTAGCATTTTTTTTCATTAGAATTTTAATTAACATTATTAATTTCTAATTAAGCAATCTCTCCCCCCTAATTATATTAAAACACACGACACACACACACCAACACGTAAAACACACACACAATTCTTTACACTCTATTTCAAATTTTGAGATAGTAGAAACCTAAGGTTCTAAGTTTCAGAGCAGCCGCCCTTCCTCTGAATATTCTCCAGCAAATTTCGTTGATTTTATGCAAGAAAATCGCTCCATTATCGTCCCGGATCATCTCCCGCGTCCTCACTGCATCGGTATCTTCGTTTCTGTATTTTTAATCATCAAAAGGCATGTATAATCTTTCTTGTTCGCATCGATCTTGTCATAGTATTAATTTTGATGTGTTTCGTATGAAAACAAGTGTATGTTATGTAGAAGTTCGAGCAGAAACATGTTGGATTGATTTTGAAACATTTTTGGATCTAAAATTTCAAAACTTACTGTTCTTTTAAAAACTGCGATTTTTAGATCATGTTTTTGAAAAATCTTTCAACACATGAAACGTAGAACTTTTTGATACCTTGAATTTGATATAAAATTCAAAATATTTGGACAAGAATTGAGTGAGTTATGATCGTTTTTGTGGAACTGCTCAAACGATATTTTCCGAAAAATATGTGATTGATGTGTTCTTGAAGTTATTTTGTTGCAGGGTTCGTTGGGCACTGCCGGGCTTGTGCTACTTTATTGAGATATGCTATGGGATGAGTTTAGGTGTTATTTGGTGGTTCGATCCGAAGCAAATCACGTAAGAAATACAAACTTAAAATTTAGCTTAAACTAAGCTCAACAATTTTCATTTTAGCTATAAACTTGAACATTAACTTAGATTTCAGCTAATTTAACTCGAGGAAATGACTTCAAATCTCGGAGACTAACTCAACGGGAAGCCAAGCTGCAAGTAATCGCATCCGACGACGATTTATCACTAGAAGAGGAAAACCCCAGCTCAAGGACTCGATCTTTCAGCTCAAAGCAGCTCAACCAAGTTTGTCCTAACAAGACCAAAAGGAAGCTAAAAGATGTGCCAAGGGTTTGGACACACTTAGTATGCAGGAAATAACCTTTGAGATAACCAAGGAAGAAGCTAAAGCATGAGCTAAAGGTTAGGACAAATTAAGTATGCAAGAAATGACCGTTGAGATAATCCATGAAGGAGCTGCGGGAGGAGCTAAGAGCTAGGACACCTTTATTATGCAGGAAGTGACCATTGGTGCTTGACATGCCTTTGACCACACTTATGGCTTGGCATGGGGAGCAAGTGGCCGTCCACGTGGGGGTAGAAGAAAGGCCATTTCTTGGCCAATAAATACCACCATAGGAGAATGAAAAAGTGCACCAATTTTCGGCCCTCACCCTCCACCAAAACCTCTCCAAAATTTCGGCCAATCCAAGCAATGGAGAAGAAAGAAATTTCGTGCAGTCCAGAGTTGCTATCCTGCGTCGAAGTGCTGCTCGATTAAGGACAGCATTTGCCGAGGTTACGTCGAAGTGCTGCTCTATTTTCAAGAGGAAACTCCGTACAAAACTCTGCAAATTCGGTAAGTGTGCTTTTGTTACATATATTTTCGTATTTTTAAACTTAATAGACATAATATGACATGCAAGTATGTGTGTCCTTATTTTCGAAAATTCTTATCTGTTTCGTTTAAAATTTCGATAGATTATGTGTTCCTTCTATGCTTTGAAATTCTTGGTTCCGTATGAAACCTATGAAATCTGAAAATCTGAAAAGTTCTGTCTGTTACCCCTGAAATATTTGTTACACTATTACGATTCTATTTGAAATGGGACGAGAATTGTGATTTTTTCTGGCCCCCAATGGTGGGTATAAAACCATTTCTGTTTGGCCCCCAATGGTGGGTATAAAACCATTTCTGTCTGGCCCCACCGGTGGGTATAAAAACGAGTTCTGGTCTCACCCCTTAGAGGACTAACATATTGGGGACAATTTGACCATGGAAATGAGATTAGTAACAGTGTTGTGTCTGTCTGTGAATTGTTTCAATATGATCTCATTCGCTCCTGAATTATTCTGAACCATTTGCTAACTTCTGTTTTACGTTCGCTTCGTTTATGTGATAATAAGAGTAAAAGTTTTGAAAGTTTGTTAAAGAAAAGTTTTAAGAAAACTAAGATATTTATATGTATCATTGGAAATCGATCGACCCCCCACTTTCTGAGTTTTTTCCAAAACACTCACCCCTTACAAATTTCAGATAAAACTGAAGAGCAAATAAATGAGGAGGAGCAGGAAGCTTTCTGGGGTTGGTGAATCGATTAACAGGATCAAGACGCAAGGATTTCTGTTTTTCTTTTGTTTCCGCTTCAAAATACTCGGATGTAATTTTTTTTTTTCTATTGTCATTGTAAGGACAATGTTTAAATTATGAAAAGACTGGTTTTGGGCATTTTGATACGAGGCTTAATTGTTTTCAAGTATTTGATAAACAATGCCGGATGTCACCGACGCTTCGGACACGGGACGTGACATTTAAGTGGTATCAGAGCCGCCAGGTTCATAATCCCGCTGGGATTTTGACAGACAAAATTTGACAAAGTCGAATTTTGGCAAAAGCCTAGTGTATCCCAATCCTAGTGTATCCCAATCTGAGTCCAACTTTCATTTGTTCCCCAATTTTCGAACACTTCCAAAAATCTAACCCTTCAATTGTTCCGCAAATCCTTAGTATCGAAAACTTTCCACGACAACTTTGTTTCTATTATTTGTGCCTTTCTATTCTTTATACGATTCTGATGCTTTACCTCGATCTTTATCCTAGGAAATGGCTGCTCCACGTACACGCGCACAGGCTGCCCTTCATATGCGTCAGCTTACCATCGATAATCAAGCTAGGGAGATAGCGACTTTGAAGGCACAACTGGCTAAGGAGAAACTGGAAAAGCAGGAGATTAGTGAGATTAGGCACATACTAGAGACTGACGTACAGCGATTGACTCATCACTTGGACTTGGATGAGAGCCAACTTTTACAGATACCGACTGATTTGACTCGCATCGTGCGCTTAGCCTCACTCAATAGGGATTTGCTGGAGAGGGTGAAGATAGAGCGAGGATGTGCTACTCAGGCTCGTCAGCGTCAGGAAGATTTCAGCGCCAAGCAAGAGCGGTACATCTCAAAGCTCCACGGTACTATGGACAGACTCCAAGATCAGAACATCTATTTGCACGTGGTAATAGAGAACATGGAGGAAGAGGAAGAAGCACCGATGGAGGTGGCCAATGACGACAGTGACATCGACAACGACGGAGGAGAGATGATAGATTAGATTTATATCAAGATTATAATAAAAGTATCTGGATTGTAATAAAATTGTGATTAAGAAAATATTATGTACCGAATTATTTTTAAATGAAACTTTCTATTATCTCATTGCATATTTAAAATTTGATGAGTATACTAGCAATAAAATTGTTTTTTTTTTTTTATCTTTATAGGAAAACAAACATGGATCTTCAAAGCATTATAAATGAACTTCAAAAACAACTTCAGGAAAAGGAGACAGAAATTAAAACACTGAAAGAAAAAAATGAAAATTTTGAGAGATACAACTACCAGCTGGATGGGAATAATGTGTGCATGATGGAGGATCTTCGTTAGGCCAGAAAGGAAGAGAAGAGACTACGCGAGGACGTTAGACGTTATGCTGCTTATCATCTAGAGTCGGAACGTCAACATGAGATCACTAAGAAAGAGTTGAACCAAGCTCATGATAGAATTTTTACGCTCCAAATCCGGGACGACATCCTTCTCAAAACACAACGTCGTCTTGAGGAACGAATCGAAGAACAAGAAATCGATGAGAAAGTAAACCAATCAACGATACAGGAGCTTCAAGAGCAAGTGAACAACCTTGATCACCACAACACCTAGTTGCAAATTCATATTGACCAGCTACAGAATAACATGATCAATATGGAGGAGCTCTTGGAAGAACTTGAAGCTAACCAAGAAGAAAATCCTATTGAAGAAGAGGAAATTAATGAAGCAGTAGGAGACGGTGAAGTTATAGACGAGTAGGGAGATAACTCTAGAGTAGGCATCGATTGTATCCAGACTTATTTGATTAATCATTTGTTTTGAAACTTTTGATTGTATGAATTTCAAGATTTAATAAAATTATTTTGATTTTACATTGTGGTAAATAAATTAAAAAAAAATATATGTTTATAGGAAATGGCAGGCAGACCACCCTGAAACAACCGAAACCCTCGTGGCGCCAACCAAAATGAAAATCCACCACCACCACCGAGAGTGAATCTCAGTCAAGAAGATATGATGGCAATAGCTACTATTGTAGCCACCACATTGCAAGGAATCGTGAATCCCCTTGCCAATGACATACAGCCACCACCTGAACCACAACCCCGTGGAATTAAGTACCATTACGAATCTCTCATGAGGAATCGAGTCCCGACGTACGATGGAAACCCAGACCCGGAAGTCAGTCATAATTGGCTCAAAAATGTCGAATCACAACTACACCTACTGGAAGTGCCTGAAGCATTGAGAGTAGAAGTTGTAACAATGATCTGGGAACCTATGTCCCAACAATCAGGTCTGATGAAACGCTAAAAATACATCGTTTTAAAAAGGGACTCAATAGCCAGATTCAGTCAGCTTTGGCAGTATTCAAGCCAAACAGTTTTGCGGATTTGATGGGCGCTGCAATGAGCGCAGAAACGGATATAAAACGCAGCGATGAGGAAAACAAGAGCATAAGACCGATGGTCAACCAATCTATTCAAAATGGTCCGAAGTTTAAAAAGCCAAATTATTCAGGTGGGCCTTTCAAAGGAGGCTCTGGCAATACTGGCAATAGGGAAGCGAAGTGGTGCGACACCTGTAAACAGTATCATATCGGAGAATGCTATCGGAAGACAGGTGCATGTTTCAAGTGTGGACAGGTGGGTCATCGAATTAAAGAATGTCCAGAAAATAAACGAAAAGGGACGGGACCCAATTAACCAAACGAAAACAAGACGAATGCCCGGGTGTATGCAATAACCCAGGAGGAAGCCGATAATACCAACGAAGTGGTGGCATGTACTATCTTACTCAATGAAATGCCTGCATATACCTTGTTTGATTGTGGTGCTACACACTCGTTTGTGTCTAGAAGATTTGCTAAAAAGCTTAAACTTGAACATGATACTCTTAGTGAACCATTAAAAGTGGCAACACCAGCGAGTAAAATAATTGAGACACAAAAAGTGTATCGAAACTGTAAAAATTGTATCAGCAAACAAACTTTCGAAGTGGAATTGATTCAACTCTATATGGTTGAGTTTGACATCATTCTTGGAATGGACTGGTTATCTAAAAACCATGCCACAGTGGACTGTCAAAAGAAAGAAATTAGACTTCAGACTTCGACTAAAGAAGAAGTCATATACCACGGAAAATCAAAGGAAAGGAAATCTCTGTTATCCGCCTCACAAGCCTGGAAGAAGAAGTCCCAAAGTTGGAAGATATTCCAATTGTTCAAGAATTTCCATATGTTTTCCCCGAGGAATTATAGGGAGAGATACACGATCGAGAAGTAGAATTTGAAATCAATTTTGTCCCTGGTGTTGCACCCAATTTAAAGGCAACATACCGGATGGCACCGGCGGAACTAAAGGAGTTAAAGGAGCAACTGCAGGATTTACTGGACAAGAAGCAGATCCGCCCCAGTGCATCCCCGTGGGGAGCCTCAGTACTATTCGTCAAGAAGAAGGACGGAAGTACGAGGCTATGTATTGACTATCGGGAGTTAAACAAGATCACCATAAAGAATAAGTACCCACTCTCAAGAATAGACGATCTTTTTGATCAGCTAAAGGGAGCCAAGGTTTTCTCAAAACTCGATCTAAGATCTGTTATCATCAACTGAAAGTCAAAACTGAGGATATCCCTAAAACTGCTTTCAGGACGAGATATAGACATTAGAATTTACAGTAACGCCTTCTGGTCTAACAAATGCTCCTACAGCATTCCTGGACCTGATGAATCGAGTGTTCAAACTATACCTCGAAAGGTTTGGTTGTTTTTATAGACGATATCTTGGTATATTCACTAAGTGAGGAAGAACACAGAGAACATCTGCGTCTCACTTTGCAGACACTACGAGAAAAAGAACTCTATGCCAAATTCAAGAAGTGTGAATTCTGGCTGAAAAGTGCGGTGTTCCTAGGGCATATAATTTCTGAATTTGGGGTGTCAGTAGACCCTAAGAAGATAGAAGCAATCAAGGATTGACCACAACCTAAAACAGTAATCGAAGTAAGAAGTTTTCTTCGTTTAGCTGGATACTATAGAAAATTTGTGGAATGATTTTCTTCGATAGCCATCCCACTCACCAAACTTACTCAGAAAAATTCGAAATTCATTTGGAATGAAGCATGTGAAAGAAGTTTTGAAATCCTGAATACAAAGCTTGCATCCACACCAGTACTAATTCTTCCCGAGGATGGTAAGAATTTCACTATATATAGTGACGCGTCAAAGGGAGGATTAAGGTGTGTACTTATGCAAGAGGGTCAGGTAATTGCTTATGCCTCATGACAACTAAAACCATATGAGCAGAATTACCCCACTCATGACTTGGAGTTAGCCGCAGTGGTATTTGCGCTTAAAATCTTGCGGCACTACCTTTATGGAGTGAAATGCGAAGTTTTTACTAATCACCAGCGCCTCAAGTACATTTTCACCCAAAAAAAATTAAATATGAGGCAAAGAAGGTGGATGGAACTTCTAAAAGATTATGATTTGGTAATCAATTATCATCTGGGTAAGGAGAATAAGGTGGCAGATGCATTAAGTCGAAGAAATTTTGGAAAAGTAAGCTTATCTTCACTATCAGCGCAACCAGGACTTCAGGAAACCATCAAATTGAAGCAGAGTCAAGACACCTCCATCCTTAAAATTAAAGAATAGATCCAAGAAGGAAAGGTTCCAGAGTTTCAAATTGATGAGAATGGTATCCTTTGGATGAAAGGACGATTGTATGTGCCCGATGTCGATGGGATTCGAGAAGAAGTAATGATTGAGGCACATAAATCAAGATTTTCAGTACATCCAGAAAGCAACAAAATGTACAGAGACCTGAAAAATAATTACTGGTGGAACAGAATGAAGAAAGACGTAACTGTCTTTGTTTCCAAGTGTCTGACCTGTCAACAAGTCAAGGCAGAACACCAGCGGCCTGGAGGACTTCTACAACCGTTGGAAATACCGAAATGGAAGTGGGATAACATATCTATGGACTTTGTAGTCGGACTACAAAGATCAAGACAAGGTCACGATGGAATCTGGGTAATCATTGACAGACTGACCAAGTCTGCTCATTTCTTGTCAGTGCGAATGACTTACAACCTGAATAAGCTAGCTACCTTGTATATGGACAATATAGTGAGACTACACGGATTCCCATTAAGTATACTGTCTGACAGAGACCCAAGATTTGTATCAAGATTTTGGAAAAGTTTTCAGAAGACCATGGGAACCAAAGTAACTCTCATAATTGAAGAGAAGACCGTTGGAATTGGAGATCGGTGAAAAGCTTACGTCAAGGTCTCTCCCATGAAAGGAGTGGTTCGGTTCAGTAAATCCAAAAAGTTAAACCCGAGATATGTGGGACCGTTTGAGATATTGGGAAAGGTGGGAACCTTAGCCTACCGTCTTGCTTTGCCGCCCGATATGTCCTGTATTCACAACGTTTTCCACATCTCGCAGCTGAGAAAATTTGTTTTAGACCCGAGCCATGTTCTCAAAATTACACCATTAATAATTGAAGGAAATCTCAATGAAGAACTCAAATACGAAGAAGTCCCTATCCGAATAGTGGACACAAAAGACCAAGTGTTGAGGCACCGGACAATCCCATATGTCAAAGTGCAGTGGTCAAATCATACTGAAAGGGAGGCCACTTGGGAACTTGAAGAGAGAATGCGGTCGCAATATCCTCATTTATTTAAAAGCTCAAGTTGATCCAAGTTTCGTGGACAAAACTTTCAATAAGGAGAGAGGGATGTGAGAACCCGGAAAATTCGATCCGAAGCAAATCACGTAAGAAATACAAACTTAAAATTTAGCTTAAACTAAGCTCAACAATTTTCATTCTAGCTATAAACGTGAACATTAACTTAGATTTCAGCTAATTTAACTCGAGGAAATGGCTTCAAATCTCGGAGACTAACGCAACGGGAGGCCAAGCTGCAAGCAGTCGCATCCATCGACGAGTTATCATCGGAGGAGTAAAACCTCAGCTCAAGGACCCGATCTTTCAGCTCAAAGCAGCTCAACCAAGTTTGTCCTAACAAGATCAAAAGGAAGCTAAAAGATGAGCCAAGGGTTTGGACACACTTAATATGCAGGAAATAACCTTTGAGATAACCAAGGAAAAAGCTAAGGGATGAGCTAAAGGTTAGGACAAATTAAGTATGCAAGAAATGACCGTTGAGATAATCCATGAAGGAGCTGCGGGAGGAGCTAAGGGCTAGGACACCTTTATTATGCAGGAAGTGACCCTTGGTGCTTGACATGCCTTTGACCACACTTATGGCTTGGCTTGGGGAGAAAGTGGCCGTCCACTTGGGGGTAGGAGAAAGGCCATTTCTTGGCCTATAAATACCACCATAGGAGAATGAAAAAGTGCACCAATTTTTGGCCCTCACCCTCCACCAAAACCTCTCCAAAAATTCGGCCAATCCATGCAAAGGATAAGAAAGAAATTTCGTGTAGTACATAGTTGCTATCCTGCGTCGAAGTGCTGCTCGATCAAGGAAAGCATTTTCCGAGGTTACGTCGAAGTGCTGCTCGATTTTCAGGAGGAAATTCCGTACAAAAAATCTGCAAATTCGGTAAATGGGCTTTTGTTACATATCTTTTCGTATTTTTAAACTTGATATACATAATATGACATGCTAGTATGTGTGTCCTTATTTTCAAAAATTCTTATCTGTTTCGTTTAAAATTTCTATCCATTATGTGTTCCTTCTATGCTTCGAAATTCTTGGTTCCGCTACGTCCGTATGAAACCTCTGAAATCTGAAAATCTGAAAAATTCTGTCTGTTACCTCTGAAATCTTTGTTACTCTGTTACGATTCAATTTAAAATGGGACGAGAATTGTGATTTTTTCTGGTCCCCAATGGTAGGTATAAAACCATTTTTGTGTGGCCCCCAATGGTGGGTATAAAACCATTTCTGTCTGGTCCCCACCGGTGGGTATAAAACCTAGTTCCGGCCTCACCCCTTAGAGGACTAACATATTGGGGACAATTGACGATGGAAATGAGATGAGTAACAACGTTGTGTCTGTCTGTGAATTGTTCCAAAATGATCTCATTCGCTCCTGAATTATTCTGAACCATTTGCTAACTTCTATTTTACGTTCGCTTCGTTTATGTGATAATAAGAGTAAAAGTTTGTTAAAGAAAAATTTTAAGAAAACTAAGTTCTCTATATGTATAATTGGAAATCGATCGACCCCCCACTTGCTGGGTGTTTCTCAAAACACTCACCCTTACAAATTTCAGATAAAACTGAAGAGCAAATAAATGAGGAGGAGCAGGAAGCTTTCAGGGGTTGGTGAATCGATGAACAGGATCAAGACGCAAGGATTTCTGTTTTTCTTTTATTTCCGCTTCAAAATACTCGGATGTAATTTTTAATTCTATTGTCATTGTAAGGACAATATTTAAATTATGAAAAGACTGGTTTTTGGCATTTTGATACGAGGCTTAATTGTTTTCAAGTATTTGATAAACAATGCCGGATGTCACCGACGCTTCGGACACAGGGCGTGACACTATTTATTTACTTCGGTGGTGAGCACGAGTCCTTACGTTTAAGCTATGAAAGATAAGTGTTTGAACTCATGTTATTATGAGCAGCAGTGGCCCAAGTGAGATCCAAGGAATCCCTCAACGCCAAGCAAATATGTTCGACGTGCAAAAGAAAATATTTCAAGTTTTTGAGGTATGCTAAATGTCTTGTGACCAAATTATGTATGTGATTGGAAAGCGGTAAAGCATGACCAGGGACCAATCCACCCCGGTAAAGCATGACCGGGTTTAGATCAGGATTGGAAAGCGGTGAAGCATGACATGGGACCAATCCACCCGTTAAAGCATGAAAGGGGATCTCATGTATGTGACAGTGGATTTTCCTTGTCAGCCCAGTACTGTGGTTTAGTCTGATCAGGCTCTTTTACGTATGGGTCACTTGCTTTGAAACATGCTTCTACGCAAAATGATGCTATGTATGCTCAAGTATGTACATATATGAAGCATGCATGTTTACGAAAAGTTTTATGTTGAATGCAAATCTATGTATTTATGTATTTATGTTTAATCTCATGTTTGCATGTTCAAGTTCAATTATGTACGCTCTATTTTAAAGTTGCATGCGATTTTATTATGCAGTACTCGTTACTTCCAGTTTATACGTGTTGAGTTTTTAGACTCACTAGACTTGATCGATGCAGGTGAAGAAGATGTTGAGGAGACGAGGGGTGGGTACCAATGAGCCGGCTTGGACTGTGCAGGAGGATAAACCCGAGGACCGCCCATGTGTTTATGTATACTTTTATGCATGTTGTTTCAAATACTTTGATTTTCATGAAGCGGTTTGCGATGTTTAAACAATTATTACTTTTGGCAAACTTTGTTGTGGTTGTTTAATTGCAAATGTTTTTAGACGAACTAGACATTTTAATGCAAATTTGAAAGTTTATTTTACACTTAAGAAAAATTTTATTTTTCTCAAATTTTTAAATAGTGTAAAAAGTACGGTACGTTACAGTTGGTATCAAAGCGGTGTTTTTGTAAAGGGTTACGCCTTCTGCCAGTTGCGAGAAGCTCACGAAGTCACACCTCAAGTCTGTAGGTTGTAAAATTTTAAGTTCTTTCATGTATTACGCAATAAGTCATGATTTCAGCATGTACATATTTTAAAGTTCAAATGACGTGCATCTTATGTTAATGATATTATGCTCTTGCATGTTGGGTTTACGTGTTGGGTAAATTTTGGGACAGTATGCCTCCTAGACTTATGGTTAACCGTGAAGCAAGGGAAGAGAACAGAGAGGCTCGAGATGAGGAGAGGGCCAATCCTCCACCTCCACCCCCGGATATGCAGGCTCAGATGCTTGCAGGTATGACGCAGTTCTTCGTGCAGTGTGCGGGGAACCAAGCTGTAGCTGACGCAGGAGCAAGGCCCCGATCGGAGGCTATGTATGGAAGATTTCGGAGGATGTGGGTGCCTAGTATTGATTCGATCAGAGAGGATATTCTGACAAAGGCACATACATCTCCGTATTCCATCCACCCAGGAAGTACTAAAATGTACAAAGATTTGCAGATTCTGTATTGGCGACCAAGCATGAAGAGAGACATCCGCCGATGTGTATCATAATGTCTAACTTGCCAACAAGTGAAAGCTGAACATCAGAGGCCAGCAGGGATGCTTAATCCACTCCCTATCCCTGAGTGGAAATGAGAGAATATCACTATGGACTTCATTGTTAGGTTACCGAGGTCAGTCAGAGGATCCAATGTCATTTGGGTTGTAGTGGATCGACTCACTAAGTCAGCACACTTCGTGCCAGTGAAGACGACTTTCTCCATGACGTAGTATGCGGAGCTCTATATCAGGGAGATCGTCCGATTGCTCGGAATCTCAGTTACTATCGTGTCCGACAGGGATCCGAGATTCACATCGTCCCTTTGGAAGAGTCTACATACATCCATGGGGACGAAGTTGCTCTTCAGTACAGCTTTTCACCCGCAGACAGATGGCCAGTGTGAGCGAGTGATTCAGATTTTAGAAGATTTGCTGCGAGCTTTTGTGATCGATTTCCATGGAAATTTGGAATCGAAACTACCTCTAGTGGAGTTTACATACAACAGTTTCCAAGCATCTATAGGTGTGGCTCCCAACGAGGCATTGTATGGAAGAAAGTGCAGATCACCGATTCATTGGGATGAAGTCGGTGAGAGATCAGAACTTAGTCCAACGATTGTTCAGCAGACTGCAGATGTGGTGGTCAAGACAGAGACTGGATGAAGACCTCCTAGAGTCGCCAAAAGAGTTATGCTGATAAGAGAAGAAGGGATGTTGAGTTTGCCGTAGGTGATCACGTCTTCGTAAAAATAGCACCTGTGAAGGGTGTTATGAGATTTGGGAAAAGAGGCAAGCTGAGTCCGAGGTTTATTGGGCCGTACGAGATTCTTGACAAAGTTTGGACATTAGCTTATCTTGTTGCCCTTCCGCCGAATCTGGCCAGGGTACACATTGTGTTCCACGTCTCGATGTTGATGAAGTACCTAGCCAATCCTTCGCATGTGTTGAGCTATGAACCGTTGCAGCTTGCTCCAGATCTGTCGTATGAGGAAAGACCCGTCCAAATCCTAGACAGACAGGAGCGTAGGCTTCGTAACAAAGTAACCAAGTTGGTCAAAGTTCGGTGGCTAAATCAATCAGTGGAGGAAGCCACTTGGGAGACCGAAGCAGATATGAGGGAACGTTACCCGGAGTTGTTTGGTAAGATTTAATTTCGAGGACGAAATTTATATAAGTGGGGGAGGAACTGTAGAGCCCAAATTCAGTACACGTAAAACCCATGCATTTATTTAATTGTTAAATCATTTATTTAAATTTAAAATTATTTTTGAGATGCATGATTTATGAAATTACATTATTTTAAATTATTTATGTTTATGTGATGCACGTTAAAATATTTTATTGAGTTTCATGTTTCAGTCGATTATTTGATATGGGATCGAGGAAAAGAGACCGGTGGTGATTTTGACAATTTTAAATGTGATATTTTATTTTAAATTGAGAATGGTGCATTTTAAAAGAGTAATTAAGTTTTTAGCATTTTAAAGGCATGAATTTTTTAAAAACTTTTAAAAATTAGTGATTGTGCATTTTATTTTAATTGAGGGGACTTTGCTTAGTGTGAGAATTAACATTTTTATTTAGCATTTTTTTCATTAGAATTTTAATTAACATTATTAATTCCTAATTAAGCAATCTCTCCCCCTAATTATATTAAAACACACTACACACACACACCTACACGTAAAACACACACACAATTCTTTACACTCTATTTCAGATTTTGAGAGAGTAGAAACCTAAGGTTCTAAGTTTCAGAGCAGCCGCCCTTCCTCTGAATATTCTCCAGCAAATTTCGTTGATTTTATGCAAGAAAATCGCTCCATTATCGTCCCGGATCATCTCCCGCGTCCTCACCGCATCTGTATCTTCGATTCTGTATTTTTAATCATCAAAAGGCATGTATAATCTTTCTTGTTCGCATCGATCTTGTCATAGTATTAATTTTGATGTGTTTCGTATGAAAACATGTGTATGTTATGTAGAATTTCGAGCAGAAACATGTTGGATCGATTTTGAAACGTTTTTGGATCTAAAATTTCAAAACTTAATGTTCTTTTAAAAACTGCGATTTTTCGATCGTATTTTTGGAAAAATGTTCAACACATGAAACGTAGAACTTTTTGATACCTTCGTTTTGACATAAAATTTGAAATATTGGGACGACAATTGAGTGAGTTATGACTGTTTCCGTGGAACAGCTCAAACGGTATTTTCTGAAAAATATGTGATTGATGTGTTTTTGAAGTTATTTTGTTGCAAGCTTCGTTGGGCACCGCCAAGCTTGTGCTACTGCATTTAGATATGTTATGGGATGAGTTTAGGTGTTATTTGGTGGTTTGTTTGGATCGGGATTGGCTGTGGATGTAATAGAAGTCGTAGGAAGCGAAATGATGTCGAATTACGGTTATTGTTGTATTGAAGTTTCTTGTCGATGCTTGGGAAAATTTGGGGTGTTTGTACGGGTTTGAATCAATGAAATAGCATCCTATGATGAGTCTCGAGATGTTGGTTCATGGTTCTTAGGCTTGGATTGAAAGAATGAATAAATAAGATAGCGCATTTTCGTGAGTTTCCAAGTCCAGAGGCTACCCGGACCCCGACACGGTGGCCGTGTCCTTTTTCCTTCAAAAATGCGAATTTCCAGTGCCTACCCGGACCCTTACACGGGGTCCGTGAACCCTTTTTAAAAAAAATTTTTTTTAAATTTTTTTATATGAGTATAAAATATAGGATTTTCTTTGTGGTTATGAATATAAAATATATGATTTGCTTTGTGGTTATGAATAAAAAATCTAGGATTTGTTTTGGGGGTTCTATTTCATGGTTTAGTACGATGATTAAACGAGGTCAAGTCCCGAGCTATTTAGAATGTCATAAGCTATTTATTTACTTCGGTGGTGAGCACGAGTACATACGTCTAAGCTATGAAAGATAAGTGTTTGAACTCATGTTAGTATGTGCAGCAGTGGCCCAAGCAAGATCCAACGAATCCCTCAACGCCAAGTAAATATGTTCGACGTGCAAAATAAAATATTTCAAGTTTTTGAGGTATGCTAAATTTCTTGTGACCAAATTATGTATGGGATTAGAAAGCGGTAAAGCATGACCAGGGACCAATCCACCCCGGTAAGCATGATCGGGTTTAGATCAGGATTGAAAAGCGGTAAAGCATGACCATGGACCAATCCACCCGTTAAAGCATGAACGGGGATCTCATGTATGTGACAGTGGACTTTCCCTGTCAGCCCAGTACTGTAGTTTAGTCTGATCAGACACTTTTATATATGGGTCACTTGCTTTGAAACATGCTTCTACGCAAAATGATGTTATGTATGCTCAAATATGTATGAAGCAAGCATGTTTACGAAAAGTTTTATGTTGATGGCACGTCTATGTATGTATGTATTTATGTTTAATCTCATGTTTGCATGTTCAAGTTCAAGTATGTACGCTCTATTTTAAAGTTGCATGCGATTTTATTATGTAATGCTCGTTACTTCCATTTTATACGTGTTAAGTCTTTAGACTCACTAGACTTGATCGATGCAGGTGAAGAAGATGTTGAGGAGACGAGGGGTAGGTACCAATGAGCCGGCTTGAACTGTGCAGGAGGCTAAACCCGAGGACCGCCCATGTGTTTATGAATACTTTTATGCATGTTGTTTCAAATACTCTGATTTTCATGAAGCGGTTTGCGACATTTAAACAATTATTACTTTTGGCAAACTTGGTTGTGGTTGTTTTATTGCAAATATTTTTAGACGAGCCAGACATTTTAATGCAAATTTGAAAGTTTATTTTACATTTAATAAAAATTTTATTTTTCCGTAAATTTTTAAATATTTTAAAAAGTACGGTACATTACATATCATAAAGCTATTAAACATGTGACATGAAGATATAATTCATGTACTTATGCAGGTATCATCATATAAATCATATAAAGCATGTAAACTTACAAATTTGAGGCATGATGATTGAGCTTCCGGGCACTGATGGTGGCACAACCCTTTACAGGAACCATTGCTCGGATACCAACTGAAACGTCCACTACTCGTTTTCTTAAAACGTACTAGAAAAATAAAAATTTCTCCTTAAAAATATCTTGACACCATTTTCAAAATGAAACAATCAACTACCATTTAAAAATCTAAAGGAAAATAGTTTAAATCATCAAATCATCCAACATTTTACAAAACCTAAAAGCATTATTTGAAAGGTATAGCTCATACTATCAACCTCTCAAAAACCACTTAAACATAAATAAAAAGTCGTAAAAATATCTTTAACATACTAGTACGAAAAACTAGCGCTGGTCCTCGGGTTATATGCACCATCAGCCCAACGAAGTCAACCATCAAGACCTCCAACATCATTAATATCAAATTCACCTGCATCAATCACACCTAGTGAGTCTAAAAACACAACACAACATAATCTTGATAACAAGTAATACATATACAAAACACATGCAACTGTGAAAATACATATACTTAAAATATCATTTTCATAATTATGCATAAACTTTACACACAAACATTTTCATAATGATGCATAAACTTTAAACATAAACATTTTCATCAACTTTTTCATAAACATTGTCATATCCTTATAAACATATTCGTATTCATATTATCATCAACGTCTTCATATTCATATTATCATCAACATATATGTATTCCATTTTTTTTTCGTTGAATTCAGATCGCTAATTATGACTTTCGTGTTTGTCTACGTATTGGGCGATGGATCCATCTACATGTAACCACAGTACTGGGAGAAGGGGACTTCAGCGACACTATCACCTGTCAACTGAGCCTTGGCCTTATTTATTAACATATCATATCGTGTCAATGGAAATACGACCGTCGGGCTCCCTCGGGGGCCATCTCCCGTAAACGGGCTCTCTCTGGGGGCCTTCTCCCTCACGATATCTCCAACATATTATTGTATCATCGTATTAGTCACAATTACTTCACTTCCTTCAACGTTTCATATTTTCATCACTTAATAAAATTAAACATGCATATAACGTTTTTCTTTTAAACCAAGCATGCAACATGTCTTTTAACGTTATCGTTTCGTCATAAAATTCCACAAACATTTAAAATAAATATTTTAATATATTAAATCATAAAATTCCATAAACATTTAAAACAAATATTTTAACATATTAAATCATAAAAAATCCATAAACATTTAAAATAAACGTTTTAGCATATTAAATCATATTAATATAATAAAAATCCATAAACATTTTGACATATAAAAATTCATAAACAATTAAAATAATCATGTTAATATATAAAACAGCATTCAGGAGACTTTCATGACGTTTACTAAATTTTGGGTGTAAAATTACTTTTTTTTTCCGTAGACGTAATTTTTCACGTTTTTGACATTTTCATAATTTCGTCGACTCTAGACCATCCCAAATAATTATTTAAGCTTACATCAATTTTTCCATATTTTTATTTTGCTTAAATTGATGGCTTTTAAATTAATATTTAAATATAAAGTATTAATGTGTTTTAATCTCAAATTAAACCAAACTTTAACATAAATTTCCTATATTAAAAACAAAGACTTTTAATAATATTTTAGCCCTCGTGAACCATGACTCGACCCCATGAGCCATGTTTCCAATGATAAACCAATACAAAACCCTAACCGAACCATCTAGCGTACACCTTGAGCCATGTTCATTTTTCCATAAGCCAAGCGCAAACCACCCTGAGTCGAACCTTGCCCAGCCCCTCTAGGAACTCTCTTGGACCCTTAGAACCTTAGGACTCAGCCCCAAGCTCAAAATCGAAGAACCAACTTCAGCTGCAAGCCACAGCCGAGGAACCCACATAGACTAGGACTCTTGTTTTCTTGCTTAGCCACTTAACCAACGAGCCAACCTCTGACCCTGACCCTTGTGCACCAACTTATGACCCTAAGGACCTAACCTAGCCCAGCCCAAAGCCCCCTGACCTAGCCAATTCTCGATGCACACGCTGTTGTACCCTGCACATCCCCTTGATGCTTCTCGGGTTGGAGTCCTAGCTTGCTAGGATTCCTTCCCAGCTCTGGTGCTCGAGTCTTAGCGTGACTATAACTCTCTCCCTGACTCATACATGACCCTATCCCAGCCGTGGTCCAGCCAAAGCCAAGCCATGCCTCGATTTCCCATGAACCCAAACCCTTGACTCACAAACACATGAATACTGATTCCAGCTTATTCGGTTTATGTTGCAGCGTGTCTCGTGTATCCTAGGACTCTTTAGAAATGCAAAAACAACCCTTAAACCTTTCCTAATCATGGAAGCCCCTTCATGAACATATAAATCATGTTTTTGGATCAAAACATGCTTCAAAAATTCATGTGTTGTGCAAAAACAAAAATAATTAAAGGTGCAACTTGT
Organism: Primulina huaijiensis; assembly: GCF_012295235.1. Lineage (NCBI taxonomy): Eukaryota > Viridiplantae > Streptophyta > Magnoliopsida > Lamiales > Gesneriaceae > Primulina > Primulina huaijiensis. The sequence continues at coordinate 16,830,754 of NC_133309.1, read as the reverse complement.
TTTTCATGCAAAACATATTCAAATGCATATTATGGTATGATGATGAGTGAAGGAAAGAATATGGCGTGCCTTGGCATTTTTTACACACGATTATACGTTGACGATTGAAGAACGACGACGAGGAGAACTTTGGCTCGAAAAACTAGGAAGAACTCGACACTTTTCTCTCAATTCCTTGTGTGTGCCGTGTGCTGTATTGCAAGATAGAGATTTGAAGTTTTGGGGGAGTGGGGCCTGAGTTGTGTTTGATATAGGGTAGGCTTTAGGGTTTAAATATTAATAAAAATACTAACAAAAGTTTAGGCCCATTAAGAAAGTTAATTATGCCCAATAAGCCCATTATTGTTTAATAAAATTATTTTGTTTAATAAACTTTTTGAATTTATCACATCAAAACTCCTTATTTTCAAAAATAAGAAAAAGCATCCACCATATTTTAAATAATTAAAAACAATTATTAAATAAAAATATTTTCTATTTTTTAGCCCTCGGTCTCTGTTCCTCAATCGCAACTTGAATAACCTTTAAAAATACATTTTAATCAAACCATGTTGAAAAATATATTTTAAACATGCCAACATGCACAACATAATTAATTTATGCAATTAAAACAATTAATTAAAATCACAAGGAATTTAATAACTTGTATGTATGTGGTTCGCATGGACCTTCAAATTTTCGGGGCATTACATGTAGTGTGTGTTTTGTGTGTGTGCGTGTGTTAGTGTAGATTTAGTTGAAAAAATTGCTTAATTAATTAACTAATTAGGGGATAAAAGGCATAATTAACTAATTATTAATAAAAATAACACTACTCTAATTATTCAATACTACTCAAAGATTAAATAAAATAATTGAGCACTAAGTTTCAAGTTTAAAATCTTCAAATTTTCAAATTGGTATTTGAAAAGCTTAAAATCACATAATAAATTAACTATAAAATGCTCAAAATTTCGTAAATCATTTAAAATACTAAATTTTTTTGACTTGAAATAAAATACCTTATTTTCAATAATAGCCTAAATCGTCACCGGTCTATTTTCACGATCTCGCATCGAATATTGGCCTGAAACATAAAACTCAAGAAAAAAATTTAACGTACATAAAATAAACATGTAATAATTTAAAATAATGCAAATCATAAATCATGCATCGTTAAAAATTGTTTTTTTAAAAAATAAATAAATAATTTAACCAATAATTAAAATACATATCCATGCAATAAACATGCTTTTAATGCATTAAAACAATTTAATAAAATACAAAAGAAATTTAATAACTTGCATGCATGTGATTTACGTGGACCTTCAAATTTTCGAGACGTTACATAAACTTATCCAAAAATGACTGAAATACACTATTTATGAGATCCATGAAGATCGCTAGGGCATTTGTCAGTCGAAATGACATCACAAGGAATTTGTAGTGCCCATAACGAGTTCTAAAGGCTGTCTTATGAACATCGGCTTCTTTGACTTGAAGTTGTTGATAACCGGAACAAAGATCTATCTTTGAGAACACCGAAGCTCCCTGCAACTGATCAAATAGGTCTTCGACCGTTGGCAACGGATACTTTTTCATCACTGTTACACTAGAAGAAATTTCCTAATCAACAACACACATACGACAACGGTTTTCACTAAAACCGTTGTTAAAAATTTTTTAACAGCGGTTTTAGAGAAAAACATTGTCGTAGAGCGTTTTTTTATAAAACCGTTGTCTTTTGGGGGTTAAATACAACGGTTTTTAGGGTCAATGACAACGGTTCTATAAAACTGTTGTCTTTGAGCGTTTATGACAACAGTTCTATGAACCGTTGTCTATTAGCATGTTATTTTGGACAATTGAAAACGGTTTTAGAAAGCCGTTGTCGATTACTTGTTTTTTGAACAAACAACAACGGTTTGTGTAAACAGTTGCCATATTTAGCGACGGTTTTAGTAAAACCGTTGCTAACTAAATTTAGCAACGGTTTAAAGTAAAATCGTCGCATTTTTTAAATTAGCGACGGTTTTGCTTATAACCGTCGCTAAATTGAACAAACAACGGTTTGTGTAAACTGTTGACATATTTAGCGATAGTTTTAGTAAAACCGTCGCTAATTAAATTTAGCGACGGTTTAAAGTAAAATCGTCGCATTTTTTAAATTAGCGACGGTTTTGCTTATAACTGTCGCTAAATATAGCGACGGTTATAAGCAAAACCGTCGCAAAATTTAAACATGTGACAGTTTTGAAAATACCATCGCTATTAGAGACTTTTTTACAATAACCGTCGCTATTAGCGACTGTGTTACCAATAACTGTCGCAAACTGTATATAAATGCCCGCATTTTCAATCCATTTTCTTCCACCCCACTTCACAACACTTAAAATTTTTCTCTCTTACACAATTTTACCACTTCACAACACTTAAATTTTTTATCTTTTACACGATTTTAGTTTCGATTTAGGGTAAATTTTTTTGCTTTAATTTTTTGTAAATTTTTAAATGTTTGTTAAGATCAGAAATATTGTTAGCATAGTAAGATTGTAAGTTTTTTTAGATGTATTAAATTATTAAAAGTGATTTTTTATTTTACTGAAAATATTAGCGACAGAAATCATGAAAAAACCGTCGCTAAAATTAGCAAAGCACTTTATGGCGAACTGTCACTAAATTTAGCGACGGTCCAAAAACCGTTGCTAATTAGCGATGGTTTTGAATAAATCCATCGTTAATTTTCAACAACAGTGAGAAACTGTTCTCTTTGAGCGAACCCTTTAACAACAGAGGCTTTGACAACAGTTTTAAAAGGACTACGAACTCTGTTCAACTCTCGGTAATCAATACAAAGTATCATACTACCATCCTTCTTCTTCACAAAGAGAACTGGCGTGCCCCATGGAGATGAACTCGGACGAATAAAACCCTTGTCTAACAACTCCTGTGTAAAGGCCCGTATTTCGTATTCATAAATTTGCAGAATTATTAAAATTTTTCTAAATAATTAAATAACTTGCCCAATTTATAAAATAAACATGCAAATAATTTTAACTTTAAAATAACAGCGGAAGTCAACATTGTACTTCAAACAACAATTTAAAAATAATCCAACATGTTAAAATCGAGTTTGAATGGTAAAAGGTGCATAAATTAAATCATGAGGTCCTCGGGTTTACTACTGCTGTCCCAAGATCGCTCACTGGTCTCCGCCCGCGGTGTCGACCTCATCAACACCTACAACAATCAAGTCTAGAGAGTCTAAAGACTCAACATGTATATATCGTGAATAACAAGTAAATATATCATAAAATCGCATGCAACGTAAAAATAAATCATCGTAAAGCGTATGGTGAAAATCGTATCATGAATAATTATAACTACGTGCATATCTAAAAATCATACGTAAAAACTTTGCTCAATAGAGCTCTGTCATAACATATCATAATTTTATGGTAGAGATAATGTTTCTAAGCAAGTGGTCCATAACATAACGTGAGCGCCTGATCATACTAAACCACAATATACTGGGCGGTAGGGATCAATCACAGCCCTTGGACTGGATGTCCGTACCCATACATAATCATAACCGGTCGTAAGTCACCGGGTGGAGAGGTCCTCGGTTGCGCCTACCGACTTCCAAACCCATATAAATAATGTGGCCACAATACATATAGCATATATCTCAAAAATAAACATTTTATATTTTTATGCACGTAATATAATTATAACCTTATTTTTACCGGATGAGATGAATTGTTCCCAGGCTTGCTGCGACTTAACTCTAATATGTGACACATTCAAATAATATAATCCTGCTTAAACTTGACAATAGAACCAAAACTCAACAATAGAACCAAAATGAGACGATTAGGCCCAACCACTTGATTTTTAATCATGGTATCATACCAACCCGAACCAACCTTACACCAACATTTAACCATGATTAAAAATACAACAAACATACTGAAAAATCATCACAAGGACTGTAAAACACGAAAATAGGTGAATGGAACACAAAAACATAAAACACTCTTTCGAGAGTCATTTTGGCACCTTTCACCGTTAATTCTCGTACTACCTCTAAACTCTACGAAATCACGAATGGCCAAAAACACGACTTTCCTAACTCATTGAGGTACTGTCAAATCCAAGGCCATGGGCTAAAAGCCAACCAAGGACTCAAACAATCACCAAAACCGTGACCCATTGTTGCTGTCAAAAGCAGAAAATACAGCAGCGGCAGTTTGCTTGTTTGTGGAGCAAACTCTGAAAATAATGGCCATGGGCTTGAACCACCGCCCAAGGACTCTTACCAACATCCTAAGTCATGGCTTGGACCATGGCTAAGAGCTAAAAGTCAATCACAAACCAAGCCACTACCTAAGACACTCACAGCTCCCACCCTAGAGCACCCCTTGGGGTGTAGTGTGATGTAATGAAATATTTGATTGTCTTGTGTCGTTCTAGTTTCCATTTAATCGACCGTGGCTCAATCGACATGTTGGAGTGTTGTATGAACCATGGCTACGGGCTAGGAGACAACCATAATCCAATCCACACCCCAAAACCGAAACACACTCACAAAGGAAATGGAAAAAACGAAATATGTTCTTGTGTTGTTGCTTAAAAGTTTTGAGGAAACCATGAACCAAAACTTGAAAGGACACCTTGGTCACGTCTTAGACATGTTCAGGGAGAGTTCTAACCATGGCTACAGCCCCTAGGACAGCCAAGATTCGAACACACTCTCTAACCAACCAAGAACAAGAACCGTGGCTCAAATCTGTATCTTTGGAACTAAGTTGCTGTCATTTCTGTATTTGTGAGGCTATGGGTGTAAACCTGTAGAACCCGTAACTTAGACTACGTATAAGTCATGCATAATTCTAGTATTTAAATTAAAATGATTTTTATTGCATGAGTTTCTAAATTTGATTATTTTACGTAGTAGTTTAAATTTTTATCATTTCAGTTATTTCAGTGAGGCCGGACTGGAGTTGGAGTTTAGAGATAAAATTTAAGATTCAAGAAACCTTTCCAGAATTTATTTTAGCTAGCAAGTAAGTTCATTTAAGTTAAAAAGGGAGTTTAAGGAATTATTTAAGTTACTTGAGGTGAGTAGAAAATAAATTCATTTAAGTTCTTAATTATGGGATTAGTTCACTAAATTAATTAAAGGATAGGTAAGGCTTTTAAGGGTTATAAATCTAGTTAATAATTAACATTTCCCCTCCACTTATTTGTTGAAATTCGGCCACCCCTTGGAGATGCAACATTTCTATGCCAACTCACCCTTTTGAATCATTCTTTGTTATTTTAACATGCCAACCTTTTTAATTATTAACCACCCTTAATTAATTAATTAATAAACATAATCCTAGTCTAGGTTGGCATGAGTATTCGGCCACCTCACCCTAACAAGCACCAACAAATCATTTGATATCAAACAAGAATTCAAATTTCAAAAAAAAGTAGACTTGGTCTTGCATTTTTCCCTATATTTTGCACCCATCTCCCTCATTCCCCTAACCACCATTTCTTCCCCTCCCCATCACCGAAATCTGAGAGAAATTAAGAGCTAAAAATCGTGAGGTCCTAGGGGAAAAACAAGAGAGAAAAATCGAGTGAAGAACAAGGTAGCAAGAACACTCCACCTCCTCCGCGCCGGATCGTCTCTTTCTTTTCGTTTTTCTTTCAAACGAAACCAGGCATGCATATATTCTTCCTTGACTCTTCAATCAAGTCATATTATCATTTATTTTTCATTACATGATCATCATTTCCATGTTAAAACCGAAATACATCAAGAGATTTCAGAAAATGCAACATGCAGAATTTTTCGGTTTTTCTCTTGTGCTTCACGGGTTGCTTTGTTTTGTGGGTTTCAGGTATTGGTTCGATTCCAGGCTCCCAAGGCGACTTATAGACATGTAATAGGATGTATTAGGATCACTTTGGTCCATTCATTCGAGCCCCACACCCGCTGGAAACGAGAAATGACAGCAGCTTCTCATTCTTAGCCATTTGTGTTTTCGAAAATTCTGCGTGTGCTGTCAAAGGAAATGAATCTGATCATGGCTGCCCCAAAGCCTATAGCCATGGTTAGATAACTTCCCTAGCATGTCTAAGACGTGACTAAGTCGCCCTTTTGGAGGCTTGGTCCATGGTGCATCGGTTTTTAATTAAAAGTGCAAGAACAGCCCCAGCCCCCCTTCGGCTTCTCATTTTGACAGCATGTGTATTTCGAATTTGGTGGGATGGTGTGGATCTTGGTTGGCCTATGGCCCTTAGCCACGGTTCATACCATGCCCCTAGATGTCTAGATCGTGTCATGGTCAATCAAATGGCCATTGGAACGATTCGTGACAGCAAAACAAAAGCAATGCATCCTACGTGCAGAATTTGTTCTCGGTTGTAACGTTTGGGTCGTTGCTGGAATATTTCGAATTGTGGCTGGTCTAAAGCCCTTAGCCATGGTTCAAATCATTCCTTGGGATGTTGGTAAGAGATTTTGGTCGGTGGTTCAAGCCCCAATGGCCATTAGCCTCGCAATCGACGCAAGAAACCAAAGCACAGCTGCTGTATTTCTGGACAGCAACTTGCTGTGACGGTTCAGTGGCTCGTTCGAGTTCTCGGTTGGCTTTTAGCCCATGGCCTTGGACTGGACAGTGCCTCATCGAGTTAGGAAGGTCATGTTTTTGACCGTTCGTGATTCGGATCATTTTTGAGGTCGTACGAGAATTTACGGTGCGATGTGCCAAATTGACTCTCGAAAGAGCGTTTCATGTTTTGGCCTCCATTCACCTAGATTTCGGCCCTCACCATTTTAGGAGCATTATTTGATCATTTTAGACGTATTTTAATCATGACTACATGATGGTTCAGTGTTGGTTCGGGTTGGCTCGGAGTCATGATTTAATACGAAGTCGGTAGGCGTAATTGTCACATTTTTGAAGGTTATTGTATAGTTTGGTCCCATAAATCTATTGCATATTTTTCATGGCATATTTAGGTTGCAGCGAGCCTGGGAGCGATCCAATCCAAGCAGTAAAATGGGTACAGGATATTTAATTCAGTTATTTAATTATATTACGTGCAAAATACAAATTTTGAGATTTATGCGATATTGCTTGTGGTCACTTTACTATCATGCTTAAGTCCGGTCCCCAGTATCGGCCCGGTCACCAGTTACCGGTCAGTTCAGTTGTTTCACCCAGTACTGTGGCAGTAGTCTGATCAGACGTAAATCCGATCCCCAGTATCGGTCCGGTCACCAGTATCGGTCAGCTCAGTTCAGTTCAGTTCAGGGACCACTTGCGTAGACCATAATCTCACAGAAAATTATTATATGCTATTTCAGTACAGGGCTCCAAGGAGCAAACAGTTTCACTATGATTTTCAGTTCAGCTATGCACGTATTATAATTAATCATGACACGACATTTTACGATATGCCTCATGACATGAAATTTTACTCCCATGCAATTTTACTATATTTACTCGTTATTTACGATATATGCATGTTGAGTCTTTAGACTCACTAGACTTGATTGTTGTAGGTACTGATGATGTCGGGATCGAGGGCGGGGACCAGTGAGCTAGCTCGAGTCGGCAGTAGTGGCACCCGAGGACCTCAGTTTCAGCACTTGCCATTTTGATGCTCAAATATTTTATTAGTTATTGAATACTTTAACTTGTTATTTTGGCAAGTAATAATTTCTTCCGCTGCTGTTTTGAACGTTAAATATTTTATCAGTTTTTGGTATGAATGAGGCACTCCATTTATTTTAAAAGAAAAATTTTAAATTTTCCGCAAATTTTCAAGTAAGGATTTTTAGGCCTCTACATCTGGTATCAGAGCAATGGTTCTGTAAAGGGTTGCACTACTACTGACCGCGAGAAGCTCATGAAGTCACGTCGTCGGTCTGTAAGTTTTACAGTTACGCATTTTATTTAAAGCATGAATTATTTAACAGCATGTTTACATGAAATGTTTTACTTCCAGATTTATGTTATTGTTCAGTACTTAAATTTAAATAAATTATGGAATTATGCATGTTAGTTACGTATGGGTTATGTATGGAACAGTATGCCCCCTAGACGCATTCTCGAGCGCACTATAAATGAGGAGCCTCGCCAGGAGGACAGGGAGGAGCAGAGGCAGGAGAGAGACTTACCACCTCCACCACCACCGGACATGAATGCCCAGATGCTAGCTGGGATGACTCGGTTCTTCGCGCAGTTTGCGGAGAACAATGCTGTGGCGACCAGGCCGACAGAGCCTGAGGCAGTATACGAGAGATTCATGAAGATGCGTCCAAAGGAGTTTTCTGGGACGACGGACCCCATGGTTGCCGAGGGCTGGATCAAGTCCCTCGAGGTTATTTTCGAGTTCATGGAGCTTGGAGATGCAGATCGAGTTCGTTGTGCCTCTTATCTGTTCGGAGGAGATGCCCGCTTATGGTGGGAAGGAGCTTCAGTAGCCCTTAACTTGGCTACCCTGTCATGGACACGTTTCACGGAGGTATTCTACTCCAAGTATTTTACGGATGAGGTGCGCACCCGATTGACCACGGAGTTTATGAGCCTTAGACAGGGGGATCTGACGGTTACGGAGTTCATCCGTAAGTTCGAGAGGGGTTGTCACTTTGTGCCCTTGATCGCGAACGATGCTAAAGCCAAGTTGATGCATTTCTTGGTGGGTTTACGGCCGATCTTGCGCCGTGATGTTAGGGTGTCTGACCCTACTACTTACGAGGTCGCCGTCTCCAGAGCTCTGGCCGCAGAGCAGGACCAGCGAGATATAGAGAGGGATCGCTTGGGAAAGCGACCAGTTCAGATACCACACCGCCGTCCTCCTCCTCAGCAGCACCAGCATCAGCATAAGAGGCCGTATCACGGCCCGCCCAGGAACAGAGGAGGACCTCAGCAGGAGCAGCAGCAGCAGCAGCAGCAGGGACGTGTCGTCCCGAGGACCTTTGAGCACCCAGTCTGTCCCAAGTGCTCACGCCGTCATCCGGGAGCATGCATGTTTGGCTCAGGGAAATGTTTTAAGTGTGGCAGCACGGACCACATGCTACGGCAGTGCCCCCGGAAGAATCTGCCTACCCAAGGCAGAGTTTTTGCTCTCCATGCTGCGGAGACGAACCCTGACACCATGCTGATGACAGGTACCTTACAGCTTTAAGTTACATTTGCATTCCAATGTTTTGGGAATCGGGATTAAGATTTTGAACTTAGAATTGCGATAGGATTGCATGCTCTACTCAGTATTATTTTCGGGATTTAGTTAGAAGAACTGTGACCTTTGCATGTCTATAAGCTTAGCTCTTGTGATTATTTGGGTTCAGCTTAGTGTTCCGAACTTTCAGGGAGAATTTTCATAGCTGGCTCAGCTACCAAAGCCCTGATAGATTCAGGGGCTACCCACTCATTTATTTCAGAGGTCTTTGCAAACTTTCTCAAAGTTAAGACCATCGGGCTAGATGTAGCCTATTCGGTGTCATTGCCTTCGGGAGAGGAGATAACCGCCACCAGCGTGATCCGAGACATAGACCTTGAGCTGCATGGAAATCTTGTTTATGCGGATCTCATCTTATTGCCGATGCCAGAGTTTGACATCATTCTGGGGATGGACTGGCTATCGCGGAACAGAGTTTTGATCGACTTTCAGCGGAGATCCATTCTAGTTCGACCGCCTGGGATGACTCAGTTCTTATTTGAGCCGGACAGGTACTTTCCTTTACCGCGCATTATTCCATATGTTCAGGCTAGAAAGCTCATGCATAGAGGGTGTCGGGCATTTTTAGCAACTTTTATATCTGTCCCCGAGGCACCCAGTCAGTCAGCCTCAGATGTTCCGATTGTTAGAGACTTCGTAGACGTTTTCCCTGAGGACGTCTCTGGTGTTCCACCTGAGAGAGAGGTGGAGTTTTCCATCGAGCTTATGCCAGGTACGGCTCCGATCTCAAAAGCGCCGTATCGACTAGCCCCGACAGAGATGGCAGAGCTTAAGAAGCAGATTCAGGAACTTCTTGACAAGGAGTTCATTCGCCCTAGTTTCTCACCTTGGGGCGCGCCAGTCTTGTTTGTTAAGAAGAAGGATGGCTCGATGAGGCTTTGTATTGACTATCGGGAGTTGAACAGGGTTACAGTGAAGAATAAATACCCACTTCCGAGGATTGAGGATCTGTTTGACCAGTTGCAGGGAGCTTCGATTTTCTCTAAGATAGATCTGCGTTCCGGTTATCACCAGTTGAGAGTGAGAGATGCTGATGTTTCGAAGACAGCTTTCAGGACTCGTTATGGCCACTACGAGTTCCTTGTGATGCCGTTCGGTTTGACGAATGCGCCAGCGATCTTCATGGATCTCATGAATCGCGTATTTCAGCCGTACCTCGATCAGTTCGTGATAGTATTCATAGACGACATCCTCGTCTACTCCAAGAATCGGGAGGATCACAGCAGGCATCTGACTACAGTGTTGCAGACATTGCAGAAGCACAAACTATTCGCAAAGTTCAGTAAATGCGAATTCTGGTTGGAGAAGGTGGCGTTCTTAGGCCACATTGTTTCTAGCAGTGGCATTGAGGTGGACCCAGCGAAAGTTGCAGCAGTCAGAGATTGGGTAGTGCCTCAGAATGCATCCGAGATCCGCAGTTTTCTTGGCCTAGCAGGATATTACCGGAAGTTCATCAAGGGATTCTCCTCGATTGCAGTTCCACTCACAGCACTGACAAAGAAGAATGTGAAATTTGTTTGGAGCGAGGAGTGTCAGAAGAGCTTCGACACTTTGAAGCAAGCTCTTATCTCAGCACCAGTTTTGGCCATGCCGTCAGGGCCCGGTGAGTTTGTTCTGTATACCGATGCTTCGAAGCTCGGTCTTGGCGCCGTATTGATGCAGCATGGGAAGGTGATAGCTTATGCTTCTAGACAGCTGAAAACTCATGAGAAGAACTACCCTACCCATGATTTAGAGTTGGCCGCCGTAGTTTTTGCCTTGAAGATTTGGAGGCACTATCTGTATGGAGAGAAGTGCCAGATCTTTACCGACCACAAGAGCCTCAAGTATTTCTTTACGCAGAAGGAGCTGAACATGCGTCAGAGGCGTTGGTTGGAGCTTGTGAAAGACTACGATTGTGACATTAGCTACCACCCGGGTAAGGCTAATGTAGTTGCAGATGCACTGAGCAGAAAAGTTGCAGTGATGGCTCATTTGGCAGTTTCGAGACCTCTTCAGTTTGAGATGCAGAGGTTTGATCTTGAGACTTATCCTCGAGGTAGAGTTCCCCGTCTATCTACCTTGACCATTCAGTCTTCCCTTCTTGACCGTATTCGCAGTGGTCAGGCAGCAGATGAGCAGTTGGCCAAGTGGAAGCAGAGAGATGAGGCCAAGGGCAGTGTTTTGTATTCAGTCAGCGACGGCATACTGAGATACCGAGACAGGATATGGGTTCCTAGCAGTGATTCTATCCGAGCAGACATCTTATCAGAGGCCCATATGTCGCCGTACTCTATTCATCCAGGGAGTACGAAGATGTACAAAGATCTACAGCTATTGTATTGGTGGCCTGGGATGAAGAAAGACATCAGACGATTTGTATCCGAGTGTCTGACTTGCCAGTTAGTGAAGGCCGAGCATCAGAGACCAGCAGGTTTGCTCAAGCCTCTTCCTATTCCCGAGTGGAAGTGGGAGAACGTTACCATGGATTTTGTGACAGGATTGCCGAAGTCAGCCAGAGGATCGAATGCTATCTGGGTGATTGTAGATCGTCTTACCAAATCAGCGCACTTCTTGCCTATTAAGACGACTTTCACTATGGTTCAGTATGCGGAGTTGTATATCCGAGAGATAGTCCGACTTCACGGCATTCCAGTTTCTATCGTGTCTGACAGAGATCCCCGATTTACTTCCTCGTTTTGGAAGAGTTTGCATTCGACCATGGGTACGAAGTTGCTGTTTAGCACAGCTTTCCATCCGCAGACAGATGGGCAGTCAGAGCGAGTTATTCAGATCTTGGAGGATCTTCTCCGTGCTTGCGTCATTGACTTCTCAGGGAGTTGGGAGTCGAACTTGCCATTGGTAGAGTTCACCTATAACAACAGCTTTCAGTCGTCTATAGGAATGGCTCCGTATGAAGCACTATATGGTCGCAAGTGCAGATCTCCTGTTCATTGGGATGAAGTAGGAGAGAGAGCAGAGTTGGGTCCAGAGATTATACAGCAGACTGTTGATGTAGTAGCCCGGATCCGTGATAGAATGAGGACTGCTCAGAGTCGACAGAAGAGCTATGCAGATCAGAGAAGGAGAGAGTTAGAGTTTGCTGTGGGCGATCATGTTTTCGTGAAGGTGGCACCCATGAAGGGTGTCATGAGATTCGGAAAGAAAGGGAAGCTCAGTCCGAGATTCATTGGACCATTTGAGATCCTCGACAGAGTTGGGACGCTAGCCTATCGTGTGGCTCTTCCGCCGAATCTGGCCGGAGTACACAATGTCTTTCACGTCTCTATGCTGAGGAAGTACATGGCGAATCCTTCGCATGTCTTAAACTTCGAGCCGTTGCAGCTTACTCCGAACCTATCTTATGAGGAGAGGCCAGTGCAGATCCTAGACAGGCAGGAGAAGAAGCTTCGGAACAAGCTGGTTAGGCGAGTCAAAGTCAAGTGGCTCAACCATTCAGAGGAGGAAGCTACGTGGGAGTCTGAGCCCGAGATGAGGAGTCGGTACCCTGAGTTATTCGGTGAGTTTTAATTTCGAGGACGAAATTCTCTTTAAGGGGGGGAGGATTGTAGAACCCGTAACTTAGACTACGTATAAGTCATGCATAATTCTAGTATTTAAATTAAAATGATTTTTATTGCATGAGTTTCTAAATTTGATTATTTTACGTAGTAGTTTAAATTTTTATCATTTCAGTTATTTCAGTGAGGCCGGACTGGAGTTGGAGTTTAGAGATAAAATTTTAGATTCAAGAAACTTTTCCAGAATTTAATTTAGCTAGCAAGTAAGTTAATTTAAGTTATTAAGGAGGTTTGAGGATTTATTTAAGCAACTTGAGGTGAGTAGAAAATAAATTGGTTTAAGTTCCATAATTAAGGAATTAGTTCACTAAATTATGTAAAGAATAAGTAAGGCTTTTAAGGGTTATAAATTTAGTAAATAATCAACAATTTCCCTTCATTTTTACACCAAATTTCGGCCACCCTTATGTCTAGACAACATCTCTTTGCCACCTCACCTTTGACCCTTTCTTTGTATTTAATTAGTAGGATAATTCTTTTATTTTTGGGAGCACCATTTAATTAATGATCAACCTTATCCTCACCTAGTCTAGATGGTATTATGATCGGCCACCTCACCCCAACAAGCACCAACAAATCATTTGATATCAAACAAGAATTCAAATTTCAAAAAAGAGTAGACTTGGTCTTGATATTTTCTCCCTATATTTTGCACCCATTCTCCTCACCCTCTTAACCACCATTCCCCCTCCATAAGTCTCGAAATTCAGAGTGTTTGTGGAGAGAAAAATCGTGGCTAGAACTTGAGAAAACTAGAGAGAAAATTTAGTAGAAGAAAAGGAAAGAAGATCACTCCACCTCCTCCGCGCCGGATCGTCTCGTTCTTTTCGTTTTTCTTTCAAACGAAACCAGGCATGCATATATTCTTCCTTGACTCTTCAATCAAGTCCTATTATCATTATTTAACATTACATGATCATCATTTCCATGCAAAAACCGAAATCTATCAAGAATTTTCAGAAAATAAAAGATGCAGATTTTCGGGCTTCATGATGCTCTTCACGGTTTCATTTGTTTTGATGGTTTCAGGTATTGGTTCGATTCCAGGCTCCCAAGGCGACTTATAGACATGTAATAGGATGTATTAGGATCACTTTGGTTCATTCATTCGAGCCCCACACCCGCTGGAAACGAGAAATGACAGCAGCTTCCCATTCTTGCCATATTGAGTTTCGATTTTCTCATGTTGCTGTCAAAGGGAAATGAATCTGATCTTGGCTGCCCTAAGGGCTTATAGCCATGGTTGGATCACTTCCCTAGCATGTCTAAGACGTGACTAAGTTGCCCTTTTGGTGGCTTGGTCCCTGGTTAATCGGTTTTTACAAAATACTCAAGAACAGCCCCTGCACCCTTCGGCTTATCATTTTTGACAGCATGTGTGTTTCGACTTTTGTGGAATGGTGTGGATCTTGGTTGGCCTATGGCCCTTAGCCACGGTTCATACCATGCCCCTAGATGTCTAGATCGTGTCTTGGTCAATTAAATGGCCACTCGAACGATCGGTGACAGCTAAACAAGAACAATGCCCCGACGCGCAGAATTGGTTCTCGGTTGGAACGTTTCGGTTGTTGCTGGTGTGATGCGAATTGTGGCTGGCCTAGGGCCCTTAGCCATGGTTCAAATCATTCCTTGGGATGTTGTTGAGAGGCTCTGGTCGGTGGTTCAAGCCCCAATGGCCAAAAGTCTTGCAAACGACGCAAGGAATCAAGACGCTGCTGCTGTATTTTTTTTTGACAGCAAGCGACGTCGCGGTTCAGAGGCGTGTTCCGGGTTCTTGGTTGGCTTTTAGCCCATGGCCTTGGACTGGACAGTGCCTCATCGAGTTAGGAAGGTCATGTTTTTGACCGTTCGTGATTCGGATCATTTTTGAGGTCGTACGAGAATTTACGGTGCGATGTGCCAAATTGACTCTCGAAAGAGCGTTTCATGTTTTGGCCTCCATTCACCTAGATTTCGGCCCTCACCATTTTAGGAGCATTATTTGATCATTTTAGACGTATTTTAATCATGACTACATGATGGTTCAGTGTTGGTTCGGGTTGGCTCGGAGTCATGATTTAATACGAAGTCGGTAGGCGTAATTGTCACATTTTTTAAGGTTATTGTATAGTTTGGTCCCATAAATCTATTGCATATTTTTCATGGCATATTTAGGTTGCAGCGAGCCTGGGAGCGATCCAATCCAAGCAGTAAAATGGGTACAGGATATTTAATTCAGTTATTTAATTATATTACGTGCAAAAAACAAATTTTGAGATTTATGCGATATTGCTTGTGGTCACTTTACTATCATGCTTAAGTCCGGTCCCCAGTATCGGCCCGGTCACCAGTTACCGGTCAGTTCAGTTGTTTCACCCAGTACTGTGGCAGTAGTCTGATCAGACGTAAATCCGATCCCCAGTATCGGTCCGGTCACCAGTATCGGTCAGCTCAGTTCAGTTCAGTTCAGGGACCACTTGCGTAGACCATAATCTCACAGAAAATTATTATATGCTATTTCAGTACAGGGCTCCAAGGAGCAAACAGTTTCACTATGATTTTCAGTTCAGCTATGCACGTATTATAATTAATCATGACACGACATTTTACGATATGCCTCATGACATGAAATTTTACTCCCATGCAATTTTACTATATTTACTCGTTATTTACGATATATGCATGTTGAGTCTTTAGACTCACTAGACTTGATTGTTGTAGGTACTGATGATGTCGGGATCGAGGGCGGGGACCAGTGAGCTAGCTCGAGTCGGCAGTAGTGGCACCCGAGGACCTCAGTTTCAGCACTTGCCATTTTGATGCTCAAATATTTTATTAGTTATTGAATACTTTAACTTGTTATTTTGGCAAGTAATAATTTCTTCCGCTGCTGTTTTGAACGTTAAATATTTTATCAGTTTTTGGTATGAATGAGGCACTCCATTTATTTTAAAAGAAAAATTTTAAATTTTCCGCAAATTTTCAAGTAAGGATTTTTAGGCCTCTACAAAACCAATGGACTAATAACACCCTAACACACTCTATATCATTCCTAGAAGCAGCCATGAAAGCCTGGAACCGAGCAAGCTCCTGAAATCACAAGAAACATCTCAAACAAAAACATTTGTCAAAGCCGAGAACCTGCACAGTTTTTATTTCGAATATGTTGCTGATGTATTTCGTTTTTCTCATAAATTTTGATCACAGACTGATTTAAAATGTCTATTATGACTTGATTGAAGAGAAAAGAACTAATATATACATGCCTGGAATTTGTTTTGACCCAAAAACAAATCAATACGACAAATACGAGCGGCAGAACGGAGTTGGTTCCTTTCTTACTTTTCTCTGCAGCTATTCTCGATCCTAAGCTGCTGCTATTCTGATGTATTTCAAAGGTGAGGGTGTGTGATTGCTAGACAATGAAGATGAGTGTTATAGGAGGTGTTAAAGGGTCCATAATATACATTAAAATGGGAGTTACAAGTGCAAGAATTGAATGGGTTTGAAATGATTCTCCTCCCCCTTGCTGCCGTTGCTTTTCCCTCATTTCCTACTGCATTTACACGGTTTTTGTTGTTTAATAGGTTGAGTAAGAATGGGGTATGTTATTGCATTTAAATTTTACTACCCATTAGAATTAAAAATGAGAAATGAATACCCCATGAATTGTAATTAGGAATGGTTTGAATGGAGAATTATCAACTTTTGAATTATTTTAAATGTTGGACCCAAAATTATGATTACTAATTTGCATAGTATTTTATTGTTTAAATCTTGTATTTTAATTGCTTAAAGTTTAACACCCTCATTATATATTTTAGTGAATTTACACATTAAATTTAGGATAGATTATTGCATAGCATTCATGATCTCAAACTTAAATATTCAAATGCTATGATTAATTTCTTGAATATATTATACTAATTCATCCACATATTTTTACATATTTTAATTTAAGATTTAATTAACTATTAACCTAAAGAATTTATTTACCAACTTAGCTCTAATTAATTTATTAAATCCCAAAGACATTTTTTTTCTTTAAATGAAATTATTCCTTGACTTAAATTAAGTTTAGGAATATTTTCTTATTATTAATCTTATCTCTAATCTCCAAACTCCGGCCTCGCGTATTTACCCTGAAAAGATAAAACTAAACATCTTCTTTTAAAATAAATAAAACACTTCATATTTTCTTAAAAATTCATTTTTAATTTAAATAATAGAAATTATGCATGGCTTATACGTAATCAAAATTTTCGGGTTCTACATCCTGACTCTGATCTTTCAGCTCTTTAATCTCCGTAGGTGCAAGAAGATAAGGCGCCATAGAAATTGGCACAGTATCCGGCAACAGCTCAATAGAAAACTCCACATCTCTCGTTGGTGGAACGCTTGTCACATTGTCAGGAAAAACATCAAGAAACTCCCTGACGACCTCCACCTCCTCAGTAGTCCGACTGGCAGTGTCAGGAACCGAGACAACACTAGCCAGGAAAGCTTGACATCCCTTAATCATCAACTTCCTCACGCGCAAGCAAGAGATAATGGGCGGCAAAAGACTGCTCCGAGCTATCTGAAATAATAAAGACTCCCCGCCGACTGGATTAACAGACACGGTCCTCCGATGGAAGTCAGTCGAAGCTCTATTTGTTGTCAACATATCCATACCCAAGAAAATGTCGACTCGGGCATAGGAAGTAGAATAAGATCTGCTCGAATAGAATTACCCTGCATCTCAAGCTCCACACCTTGAACCACGCTAGATGACGACATCTCCTCTCACGAAGGTACCAAAAATCTAAATCTCATATGCAACTTCTCAGGTCTGACCCTCAAACGGCTCACAAAAGATTCAGAAATAAAATAAATGTGTAGCTCCATAATCTAACAGCGTATTCGTGGCTACACCCTCAAACGGATCCTTCCTGAAATTACAGTAATAGCACATCCGACACAAAATTATTAACTAATAAATGCTCGAAATTACGAATTCCTTAGGGTTCACAGTCTAGAATTTTCTAACAGTTGCTCAATAAATCATAAATCAAATCTTAAGCTGCTAGAAGTTCAAACATGCCATCTAAATATCCAAAATAAATCGGTAAAATAAAATGCTGATTAAAATACATGTGATGAGAGTAGTGTCAAGCTCAGCCTCCTCTACATTCATAACATACGGCTCGCCTGAAGTTTAGGGCAATTGAGGACGATATGCCCTTGCTCTCCACATTTGAAGCACTTCCCACAGAACAGCTACGCTTGCCATAATGGTGGCGGTAGCATTCCTTACACAATGGCTTCACATCACTCTTCGGATCACCTGGTTTCTGATTCTTCCTCGGCGCTCTCTGAGGCCTCTGCTGACCTTGACTCCTGCTAGGACCCGTGAATGGCTTCTTATTCTGATGACTAGGCTGCTAAGCATGGTTCCTCTTCCGCTTCATCTCCCACTCAATGTCCTTTAATGACTGCTCAGCTCGATAGGCCATAGTAACCGCATCATTGTAGTCTTTCAGGTCAGCTAGCAACACATCCAGACGGATCTTTGGCCTCAATCATCCAAGAAAGGATTTAACTTCTCTGAAGCATCATTTGCAATCAGGGACACAAAGTGGCAGCCCCGGTCAAACTTCTGAACAAAGTCATCAACAGAAGAATCCCCCAGACGGAGACTTATAAACTCTGTTTTAAGCCTCAAATGTACATCGACAGTAAATACTTCTAGAAGAACAGCCTTTTAAAGTCTCCCAAGTCAACGTCGCGAGATTTACTCCTCGCTGCACTCCCTCCCACCATAAGCAAGCATCACCCGTCAGCAAATAAATGGTACAACGGACCCGGTCAGCGTCTGCAATATCGATATACATAAAGATCACCTCCTGAACCGCTCATAAACTGCCTTTGGTCGAACCCTCGCAGCATTTCCAACATGACTCTCCGGTAGTCTCGCCACACCAGCTAGCACATGAGCACTAGCATCTTGATTAGTAGGAGGCAGTGGAATCTCCTCCTCTTGCCTATCTCCTTCTCCCAGCCTATCCTTACTATCTTTACGAAGAACTCGTCTAGGAAGCATATCTGTACAAGTCGTCCAACCCAATATGTAACCGACATGTATTTTTGAAATAAAAAGCTTCTAAAATTTATCTCTGACTGTCATATAAGCAAGTACATCTAGACAATTAAATTAAAAGCAATAAAACTCACAGACATTGAGGTGTGACTTGTCGAGATCCTCTGAAACGGCCGCATGCATACCCTTTTTCAAGAACCACCGCTTTTATACAAACTGAAACGACTCTAACTTCTAAATTCATTTAATTTACACTAGTTTTTTTTTTTATTTCTAGCTTTTTTTATTTCCTAAACCATGCATTATTAATTCATTATAAATAAACTAACATAAATAGTCAAAAAAATGAATTCCATAATATCCATAATCAATCACGCGGAATACATCAAATAAGCAATAAAAGTCTAAATTTAAACTCAATCAATTCTAGCATCCTATAGCGTATGAAAATAAAAGCCATAATCCATTAATTCATCAAAATCTTAAACATATTCGGTGTGACGTACCGTACTTTTAAACTACTTAAAATTTGCGAAAAATAAAATTTTTTATTAAATAATTAACAATATCTCAAAAAACACTTGTAAATAAAATTTTGGATCAATATTTGAAATATAAACTAGCTAGCAACAAGTACTTGTTTAAATCAACATAAAGTAATTCGTTAAAATTAGAGTAATTGTGTTCAACATGCATAAAAATCCCTAAAACTTAAGCGGTCGTCGGGTTAGTCCTCTGCCTACTCCGAGCCATCTCACTGGTCTCCGCCTCTTGTCTCCTCAAACTCGTCCTTACCTGCATCGATCAAGTCTAGTGAGTTTAAAAACTCAACATGTATACATTGATAATTGCAAGTAATACATAATAAAACCACATGCACTTAAAATTAGCACATACGTACTTAAACTCTGAACGTACTTACATAAGCATAGACGTGACATCATTTCATAAACATTTTTATAATCGTGTTGTAACATACATACTTAAACATGCATAATCATCATCATTTTTTGTAGATATATGTTTCAAATAAAGTGACCCATAACATAATGTGCTTGATCAGACTAAATCACAGTACTAGGCTGGCAAGGATGTCTACTTCCGCATACATAAGATCTCCGATCACTTTATCTGGTGGATTGGTCTCTGGTCATGATTTACCGCTTCTCAATCCTGATCATAAGCTGGTCATGCTTTATCGAGGTGGAGAGGTCCGCAGACACGTTCTCCGGCTTCCAAACCCATAACATAATTGGTCACAAGACAAATCGCATACCTCAAAAACATAAAACGTTTTCTTTTTGCACTTCAGTCGTACTTATATAGTGTTGAGGGCTTCGTTGGATCTCGCTTGGGCAATTGCATCATATACTAAAACATTATTTTTCCCGAATACCTGGTCCTCGGGCGGTAATATTTTACTGCTCGGGCGCGCCTGTCCAGAAGGCTTGGCACTCAAGCGGTAAAATCTTACCGCACGGGCGCCGTCCCACCAGATGGCCTGGCGCTCTGGCAATAAAATCTTACCGCTCGGGCACCGCCCATTAAGCTATTCCAACCAAGCCTGCAACTCGAAAATCCTCAAAAAACACATTTTTATACAGTTTGAGCAGTCACACGAAAATGCTCATAACTCACTCGTTTCTTGTCCAAAAATTACGAATTTATGGTCAAATCGAAGAAATCAAAAAGTACTATGTTTTATATTTTTAAAGAATTCCTTAAAACCGACCAAAAATTCACAGGGCTCGAAATGACAGCATATTTTGTTTTTGAGATCTAAAAACTTGTTCAAAATCGTTTCAAATATTTTTGCTCAAACTTCGCATAACATGACCGGATCTTTACATGCAATATATATCAAAATATTTAATATGAAAAGATCGATGCAAAAAAATGAAAGAATATACATGCCTTTGCGTCTAAACGCTCGGAGATAACGAATACCGATGCAGTGGATCACGGAGGATGACTGGGAGATGATTTCTATATGTTTTCTTGCTCGAAAAGGGACGTAAATCCCAAGAAATTTGCAAGGGAAAGAGTGGCTGCTGCTGAATTTTATGAACCCTAGTTTTCTTCCTCCAAAAAATAAAAACACAATGTGTGTGTATAGCTTGTGCAGCCGAGTGTGTGTGTATAGCTTGTGCAGACGAGTGTGTGTGTTTGTGTGATTAGTGAATTAATTAGAAGAAAAATATACTTAGTCAAATAATTAGTGATATAATAATACTATTCTAATTATTTAATCCCACTCAAAAAATTAAATAAAAAAAAATCATTTTTAAGATTTAAAAATCCTCACTACTCAACTTAGAAATTTTGGAAAGCTTAAAATCTTAAAATCATCCTATAAATTAAATTAGGCTATAAAATGCTTTAAAATTCATAAATCATTTAAAGTATCAATTTTCTTGACTTGAAATAAAATACCACACTTTCATAAATCGCCTAGATCGTCACAGCTTTCTTTTCCTGATCATGCATCGAATACTCGCCTGAAACATAAAACTCAAGAAAACATTTTAACTTGCATCAAATAAACATGTAATAATTTAAAATAATGCAAATCATAAATCATGAATCGATAAAAATCGTTTTAAAAGTTAAATAATTAATTTAACAATTTAATCAATGCATGAGTTTTACGAGTAATGTTTTTGGGCTTTACAATTCACCCCCCCCCCCCCCACTTAAATAAATTTCGTCATCGAAATTAAATCTTACCAAACAAGTCCAGGTAGCGGCTTCTCATATCTGCTTCATCTTTCCAAATGGCCTCCTCCACTGATTGATTCAACTACTGGACTTTGACCAACTTTGTCACTTTGTTCTGAAGTCTCCACTTGAAACGTCTACTGTTTTAAAAGTGCGGAAATATTTTTTTTTAAAAAGCTCGCAATTACAAAATAACATTAAAAATAATCGTATCTATTTGGCAATAAAATATCGTAGTTAAAAATAAATAACCATCATCAACGTAAACGTAAATGAGTAAAAATCATGAAATCCTCAACATAAATAAAATGTTTAACTCCTCTCCAAAATCATAACTCAGAAATGCGGAAAAACGTGCGGTCCTCGGGTTATGTCACTGCACCAGGACTGCCTACTCAGAGTTCTGCACCTCCTGTTTCCTGCTCAAAATGCTCACCTGCATCGCACACACCTAGTGAGTCTATGGACTCAACACACCTGTACCAGCAATAACAAATACATATACATAGCACACAGCAGTGAAAAATAGCATAATGAACATACATGTCATGAGCTTAAAAACATGAACATAACGTGTCGTGTAAAATCGTAACGTGTCAAACAATGTCTCATCATGTTAGCATATCGTATGCGTAACCGTGACCTGTCAAAACATGGTAATAGCATGTATCATCGTATCAGCATATACGTGTTAAAATCTTAATTTGAATTCCGTTAATTAGTTGTGAATTTCGTATCATCATGTCATCATGTAAGTCGATGGATCCATCTACGTGTAACCGTGGTACCCGGCGGCGAGGATCAACAGCGACGGCATTACTAGCCCACAGAGTCTGGGCCTTACATGTCATCGAGTTATCGTGTTAGTCACAACTAAATCACTTCATTCAAAACATGTCAATATATTCATCACTTAAATAAAAGCATGTGTATACGTAAATTTCTTCCTTTGAACCAAGCATGCATCATAATTATCATAATAACTTAAAAATCATAAACATGATGTATAATCATTTAAAATATCATAATTTGTGCTCAGGGTGCTGCCAAAACCAAAATCTCACCTTAGGTGCAAAATAACCATTTTGCCTTAGAACACAAAAATTTCCGTTTCAACTCAGACCTCTAAAATTGACCCGAAGCTTACCAAACTCCTTAAAATGTCCCAAAACATTTTTTATAAGTATTCCAAGACGTCAATTCGATCCCAAAAACCAAACTTAACCGACTCGTTTTAAAACTATGACCGGGGTCCCGGTTTTAACTCGAATCGACTCGAAACTTAATCAAAATTTTCCTAACTTTTTACCACACTTACTAACCTCATTTACAGCCTATAAACTTCGAGATCTAACCCCCAAGCTCCTCCGCTAAACACCATCGTGGCTGTACAATTTCAGCATTCCCCCTTGTACAATTATATTCCAACATGTGGCTCCAACACTTAATTGCTTCGGTCCACCTCTTACCATCACGTGTCCAGCCATTAAGGCTCACCATCAAGACAGGAATGCACCGCCTAAACCAAGCCTAACCCCTGAAAACTACTGCTAATTTCCTCAACCACCCTACTCGATCTCCAAACCCATTTCCCATACACGTTCGTGTCCCTAGCCCAAGACCAAGAGAACCATCTCCTGACCCACCTCTCCTAGACCACCCTAGGACTCTACTGGACCCAAAGGAACCACGGTTACAACCTCACGCAAGAAGCACAGCTCGCCCGATCGCCGATCATCTCAAGCGCACCATGCGACAAAACCTTCTACCCGCAGCTCGATCGACTTCTTGGCTAGTTCCAGTAGGTCTTCAACCTCTCCAAGCCTTGACTCAGACCCTCAAGAGATGAGTCCATGGCTCATATCAGTCCTCGATTTGCTGGTTCAGCCCTTGCACTTAATCTACCCCAAAAACGAGAAAACCCTGCACTACTACACTCTCGGCCTCTTCACAAATCTGTCCAGACCTTACATCAGCTCCAAGACTCCACAAACCTGCTATAGACAGTCCCTTAACATCGAACTAACAGCAACCCTATGCACGAAATTCAGAAGAAACGTGAGTAGCAATGCATGGAGTGCAAAATACATGTCAAAACCGAAAATCAACCTTGTTCACGTTTGGATCAAGAGTTTTCATGCAAGAATACATCTATAACAGTAATATTAATGTGATGATGCACAAATGATGTTACAAGGCATGCCTAATGTTGATCAACGCTCAGCCGCACGCTCGCCCGATGCCTCCTCGCCCCGCACGAGCTCGCCCCAACGCCCTGCCCGTACGCTCGCCCGGTGCCTCCTCGCCCCGCACGAGCTCGCCCAAACGCCCAGCCGCACGCTCGCCTGGTGCCTCCTCGCCCCGCACGAGCTCGCCTCAACTCCCCGCCCGTACGCTCGCCCCGCGCCCGAGCGCCTCCGCCACGCCACGCTCGCCCAGCGCCGCTGTCACGCTCGCCCAGCGCCCCTGCCGCACGCTCACCCTCGCCGAGCACACCTGTTGCATGCTCATCTTCACCGGGCCGCTTGACGCGCGGACATCCTTGTACTCGTCGCCGGCTCATCCTCGTGGACCTATCTTTTGGGTATTTTGCACGTCTCATCCGGGTCAGTTTTCTCCCTTATTTGTTTAGTTGACTTCGAAATCATGTCTTCCTCCGATTATGAGTCTAGTTCTTCGAGTGATTCCGATTGGTCTAGCGGGTATAGTGAATCTAGTGAGTCTAGCCAGAGTCGGACTTCCCTAGCTGATCTTGAATTTACCCTCGATTCCCATGAGGAGGAAGTCAACACCCACAGTCGTCCCGGTAAGGAAGTTCGTCACGTGACCCAAAAAATGAACATATCTGACATAGATAACTTATGGTACGGTCATTTGTCATCCCACATTCCTCCTGGTAGCGAGTCAAAGCTTAGGACTTTGTGGCACGTTCCTTCCTCTCACAAGATCATCATTCCTAGCCCAGAGGACCGGCCCTATCTAGCCCCTAAGGGTTGTTATACCTTCTTTCAGCATCATTTTGATGCAGGTCTTCGCTTCCCCTTGTGAGATTTCCTCCAAGAATTGAGCAAGTACTATCATGTGCATTTAGGTTTACTCACTCCCAATGCTTTCCGCTTGATAAGCTGTTTTGTTGTGTTATTCCAGGCCCTAAAGCTCCCTTTGAATTGCACCACCTTCTCCTACTTCTTAGTTCTGTCCCGATCAAAAGAAGGACCTTTTTATGTAACCTCTCGGTCTAGTGACAAACTCTTGGATGGGGCTCCCAGTCATGTGAAGGATTGGAAAAAATATTTCTTTTATATCCAGCCACCCACAAAATTGACTTGTTATACCGATTGGTACCCTACTTTCACCAAGCCTGAACTTTCCAAGGATTAAAATAAGGATAAGGAGTATCTGGAGATAATGAGTGCATTAGGAGACCGATGCTTTAGCATTCCCCAACTTTTATCTGAAGATCTCCTGTGTCATGCTGGGTTAAGTCCAGCGAAATTAAGCTAAAGGAGGACGCCGGTAGATATTCTCATCTCTTCACCCTTTCTGTCTCTCTTTTGCTTATTGCGTTTTTTGACAATATTCTCATTCAGTTCACTGTTTTTATTTGCAGGTGTTAGAGTCATGAATGCTGCATTGCTTCCCGTGATTTCCAAAAAGAAGGCTGGGAGTTCATCATCCGCGCCCCAGAAATCGGTTGTTCCAGCGGTCACAATGGGCACAAAGGGAGACTGTTGTGCTGCTGAGAAGAAGAAGATAGGCTCTTGCTCTACTACTGCGAAGCGACCTGTTAGCTCCCCTACTGCTGTAAAGAAGAAGGCAGGCTCCTTCTCCTCCGCCCCAAAGCGAGCCTCCTCTCCAGCTCCTCGAGCCAAGTCCCCTCCTCCAGAAGGGTCCGAGTCAGATGAGGGGCCTCCCCCTGAGTCGGGGTTATATCCTCTGTACACCTCGGATCGGCCATCGTGGGGCGGGGCCCTACTCTTCTAGCTCAGAAGATAATGTATCAGCTTCCTTCTGACACAGATTTAGCGTTCATGAGTTCACTGGGGTGGTCTGAACTCACTCGTCGGACATGTAGCAGTATCACTGAGGTATATTTCTTCTTCTAGTCCTTAGATTGATGTCCAATATATGTTTGATCTTCTTGTCGTCTTTTCACTCTTATCTATCTTATTCAGGGCATGATGTATGCCGGGGAGCTGGTGGAACGCGCCAATGATATCATGTCCATCGCCTGCCAAGACTTACGCGAGGGCAAGGCTCTCCGCGAACAGCTCTAGGCTACTATTGATGAGATGAAAGTGACACAGGCTAAGGAGCTTTCGGAGTCCCAAGCTCGAGGCGACGAGCTTCTGAAGGAGAAACAAGAATTTCTGAAAGAGAAACATGAGTTTCAGCGACTGACAGAGGATCACGTAAAGGAGAACCAGAGGCTGAAGGAAGAGTTAAAGAATGCTCTAGCTGAAGCATCACAAATCCGTAGGGACCTCAAGGATGCCAAGGCGCAACACGCTTCCGAAACCTCTTCATTCAAGGAAGAATTCCTCAAGTCAGAGGAGTTCAATGAGATCTACGCCCCTAAAGCTTTTCACTACTTGGAGGTGGGTTTCGAGGGTGCAGTCGACCTCTTCAAGGCCCAGGGCTATCCTCCGCCAGGCGCACCTACTAACTTCATCGACATTGAGGGTTTCATAGCGAGTCTCCCCCCCGATTCTTAGACCGAGCTCCTTTACTTACGTCATTTTTTATTTATGCAAACATTGTATGCCTTCGGGCCATATTTTGTTATTTTCTGCACTGCTTTACTTTCCGTAGTACTATGCAGCATTTGCGATGTTTACATTTGGTTATTTCCTTTTGTGCACTTTTGGCATGTACGAACTCGCTTTATGCAACATTGAGTATTTTGTATTTGCATTCACTGCTTCTTCCGAATTTATCTTCGATGCTTTCAATTCACTAAGGTGAATAAAATCGGCAGAGTACAAACTCCTCGGCTAGGCGATGTCTTAGTATGAAAATAAAAATTCAACGCCCTCACTCTCTAACTCCTCTGTTGGGCGAGGTCTTAACAGGAAAATAAAATTCAACACCCCACCCCCTAACTCCTCTGCTAGGCGATGCCTGAGCAGGAAAAGAGAAATTCAACACCTCCGCCCTCTAACCCCTCTGCTAGGTGATACCTTAGCAGGAAAATAAAAATTCAACACCCTCACCCTCTAACTCCTCTACTAGGTGATACCTTAGCAGGAAAAGAGAAATTCAACACCTACACCTTTTAACTCCTCTGCTAGGTGATACTTTAGCAGGAAAATAAAAATTCAACACTCCCACCCCTCTAACTCCTCTGCTAGGGGATACCTTAGCAGGAAAATAAAAATTCAATACCCCCACCCTCTAACTCCGCTGCTAGGCGATGCTTTAGCAGGAAAAGAGAAATTTTTCTCCTCCACGCTACTCTTCTACTTGGCGATGCCTTAATAGGAAAATTTAACTTTTCTCCGGCCCCAACTCTGCTCATCTACTAGGCGATGCTTTAGTAGGAAAATTTAATTTTTCTCCTGCACTCTGCTCCTCTACTCGGCGATGCCTTAGTAGGAAAATTTAATTTTTCTCATCCACGTTACTCCTCTACTAGGCGATACTTTTGTAGGAAAATTTAATTTTTCTCCTGGCCCAACTCTGCTCCTCTACTAGGCGATGCCTTAGTAGGAAAATTTAACTTTTCTCCTGCCCCAACTCTGCTCCTCTACTAAGCGATGCCTTAGTAGGAAAATTTAATTTTTCTCCTACTCTCTGCTCCTCTACTAGGCGATGCCTTAGTAGGGAAATTTAACTTTTCTCCGCCCCCAACTCTGCTCATCTACTAGGCGATGCCTTAGTAGGAAAATTTAATTTTTCTCATCCACGATACTCCTCTACTAGGCGATGCCTTAGTAGGAAAATTTAACTTTTCTCCGGCCCCAACTCTGCTCCTCTCCTAGGCGATGCCTTAGTAGGGAAATTTAACTTTTCTCCGGCCCCATCTCTGCGCCTCTACTAGGCGATGCCTTAGTAGGAAAATAATTTTTCTCACCCACGCTACTCCTTTACTAAGCGATGCCTTTGTAGGAAAATTTAACTTCTCTCCTAGCCCAAATCTGCTCCTCTACTAGGCGATGCCTTAGTACGAAAATTTTAATTTTCTCACCCACGCTACTCCTCTACTAGGCGATGTCTTAGTAGGAAAATTTAACTTCTCTCCTGCCCCAACTCTGCTCCTCTACTAAGCGATGCCTTAGTAGGAAAATTTAATTTTTCTCACCCACGCTACTCCTCTAGTAAACGATGTCTTAGTAGGAAAATTTAACTTCTCTCCTGCCCCAACTCTGCTCCTCTACTAGGCGATGCCTTAGTAGGAAAATAAATTTTTTTTTTCACCCTCACAATGCAACAACCTTCATTAATTGAAAAGAAGAACTTGATTTTATTGAATTCCAACGGATTACATAGGAAAATTCATAAAATAAAATACATCAATGATAGAATCAAGAATAATACTTCCTAAGGTGATAAGCATTCCAAGGCCTCTTCAAAGCCTTGCCTTGTGCATTCTCCAAGTAATAGGCTCCAGAGCTCAGCCTCTCGATCACTTTGAAGGGACCCTCCCACTTTGGGTCCAACTTTCCTCTCTGCTTGTCTGGCACCTTCCTCAGGACCAAGTCACCTACCTGGAAGTTTCTCGGAACGACCCTCCGATTATAAGACTGTGCAATGCGGTTCTTATAAGCTTCCATGTGAATGCTGGCAGCCTCTCTCTTTTCTTCCAGAAGATCAAGGTCAGTGGCGCGTCTCGCACCATTGTCTTCGTCATAAAACATTATTCTTGTTGATTCCAACCCAATCTCAGCTGGGAGCACTGCCTCATTACCATAGACAAAACTGAAAGGAGTTTCTTTGGTTCCTTCTCTTGGGTTGGTTCGGTATGCCCATAAGACACTTGGTAGCTTATCCATCCAATTTCCCTTAGCATTGCCAAGTCGAACTTTCATCTCTTTACACCAAGCTTGGAACTTAGCCCCTTAGAACTGTCTCCCATTATCAGATATCAATCTTCTAGGCACCCCATATCTGCACACTATATTATTCCATAAGAATTTCATAACGTCATTCTCAGTGATTCTTGCCAACGGCTCCGCTTCCACCCATTTCGAGAAATAGTCAACTGTCACTAATAAGAACTTTTTCTGAGCAGGAGCAATAGGAAAAGACCCCACAATATCCATTCCCCACTGGTCAAAAGGACAAGCGACCGTGATAGCCTTCATCATCGCGGTCAGTCGGTGATGCAACCGGGCATGACGTTGACAACTATCACAAGACATCACTATCTCTCGAGCATCATGCAGCACCGAGAGCCAACAATAACCGGCTAGCAACACCTTCCTTGCCAACACATAAGCCCCCATGTGATTTCCACAGCACCCCTCATGAACTTCTCGGAGTACATAATCAGCCTCTTGATAACTCAAGCATCGAAGAAGCGGCCCTGCGAAAGACGTTCTATACAACACTTCTCCGATCATCTCATAACGCGAACACTTTGTCTTCAACTTACGAGCTTCGCGAGGGTTATCAGGAAGCTTTCCCTCTTTAAGGTAATTAATTATGCCAGTCCTCCAATCCTCTTCCTCCTGTTCAACTGCGGGTGAACTCGTGTGAGGTGTGAGTTCAACTTGGAATACCACATCTCTAGTCTTCCAACTTCCCAGTGTTCCAGCCATTTTGGCTAAAGTGTCCGCCTTTTCATTTTCTTTCCTGGGAATCTGTTCAAATGTAATCTCTGCGAATTTCTCTGACTCTGTCCACTTCTTGAGCATACTCAATAAGTTTTTCATCTTTCACATCATACATTCCCTTCATATGTTTTGCTACCAGCTGTGAGTCAGAAAAAATAAGTACCCGGGTAGCTCCCACGTTTCTGGCTACTCGAAGTCCTGCCAACACAGCCTCATACTATGCCTCATTGTTGGATGCTCGAAAGTCCAACCTTACCGCTAACTTCACCTCCTCCCCAGCCGGTGAAATCAGTACCACTCCCACCCCACGTCCCTCTTTCAAAGATGAACCATCCACGTATACTTTCCAAGGGTCCTCTTTTTCTTGATGCACTGTCTCAGCCAGAAAATCGGCTAAGGCTTGTGCTTTAATAGCTGTTCTCGGCTCATACTGGATGTCATACTCTCCCAGTTCAGCAGTCCACTTGACCAAACGACCAGACATATCTGAATGAGTTAAGATCTTCCCCAATGGACTGTTGGTGAGTACCACAATTGGATGAGATAGGAAGTATGGCCTCAAACGTCTTGCTGTCATCACCAAAGCCAAAGACAATTTTTCCAACCCTGAGTATCTGATCTCTGCCCCTTTGAGTGCATGCGAAACATAGTAAACCGGCTGTTGAACGGATCCATCTAGCTTGACAAGGACCGAACTCACAGCTTCTTCAGTGGTAGATAAATATACCCACAAAGGCTGACCAGCTGCCGGTTTGGCCAGGACAGGAAGGTCGGCAAGATATTCCTTCAATTCTGTGAAAGCCTTCTCGCAAACCGGACCCCATTCAAATTTTTTCGCCTTCCGCAAAGTCCGGAAGAACGGTAAGCTTCTGTGAGCAGACCTCGAGATAAACCTCGCCGACGCTGCGATCCTCCCCGTCAACTTCTGCACATCATTCGGTCCTCGGGGAGAAACCATGTCTTGGATAGCTCGAGCCTTCTCGGGGTTAGCCTCAATCCCCCTCTCTGTCACCATATAACCCAAAAACTTTCCACTCCTCACCCCGAAGATACACTTTTGAGGATTCAGCTTCAGCCCGTAGGATTTGAGGATGGCAAAGGTTTCCACCAAATCCGGTATGAGCTGGGCTGAGTCTTTTGATTTTACCATGATGTCGTCCACATACACTTCGAAATTCCTTCCCACCTGCTCAGAAAAGACTCTATCCATCAATCGCTAATACGTGGCTCCGGCATTTTTGAGTCCGAAGGGCATGACCACGTAACTGAAAGTTCCTTCAGAGGTGATGAAACTCACTTTATCTTGATCCTCCGCAGCCAAGGGAATTTGATGGTACCCTTGATAAGCGTCCAACATGCACAAATACTGATGTCCAGCTGTGGAGCCCACCAACTGATCTATCAGAGGCAAAGGATAACAATCTTTAGGACATGCCTTGTTGAGATCTCTGAAGTCCACACACATCCCCCACTTCCCTGAACTCTTCGGAAAAAGAACGACATTCGAGAGCCAAGTAAGGAACTGTACCTCTCGAATGTGCCCAGCATTGAGCAACTCTCCCACCTCTTTTTTTATAACTATATCTTTCTCGGGCCCGAAGTGTCTTTTCTTCTGCTTCACGGGACGAGAATTTGGTAAAATGTTTAATAGGTGTTCTGCTACATCTGGGCTCGTCCCTGTGAGCTCTTGGGCTGACCAAGCGAACCCGCTGAGATTAGCATGTAAACAAGTAATGAGTTCATCCCTGATCTCTGGGTCAAGGTCAGGGGCTATCCTTAGCGTCTTCTTATCGGGCCCCAATGCCACGATCTCCGGCTTCTCATCCATCACCTCATGAACCTCCCTCCCTACTACGGGCAACCCGCTTCGCCCCCTTCTGATCATATTGACCTCCACACGCGCCCTCTTCACCTCTTCTTTCACTATCCCCTCATAACACCGACGCGCGACCCTCTGGTCCCCGTATAATACTCCAACCTCCTTCCCTACAGAAAACTTCAACTTCTGATGATACGTGGACGCTACAGCTCTGAAATCCTTTAGGGCTGGTCGCCCCAGAATTCCATTATAAGCGGATGGGGTGTCCACCACAGTAAATGTTGTCATCTTCGTTACCCGCCGAGGCTCATGTCCCAAAGATAGAGGAAGGACAATCTGAACCAATGGCGGGATGGCTTGTCCTGCAAACCCATATAGAGGAGTAGAGATCGGCTCCAACTCCAATCCCTCCACCTTTATCTGATCCAGAGTGCTCTTGAACAAGATATTCACTGAGCTTCCATTATCAATAAAGATTCGTGCCACATCGTAATTGGCAACGGTTGCCGTCACCACAAAGGCATCGTTATGTGGAGCCACAACGCCTCGGAGGTCTTCCGTCCCAAAACTGATGACCGGATCCTGGGGTAAGTCTGCACCCCTAGATATTTCAAAGCTCTCCAACCTTCTTCCATTCGCCTTCCGAGCTCGCCCGGAATCTCCATCAGTAGCACCCCACGAGATCATATGAATCATTCCTCTCGTGGGTTGGTTGTCCTCATTCCTTCCCCTCCTCGGCTCGATGGGTTCCCGAGGGACATCTTGATCTCGATCTTCTCTCTTCCATTCTCCAACCCTCTGATTTATCCAGGAAGGGCCTCGACCTCGTCTAGATGATGAACGAGATCTCGGTTCATCTCTGGATGAAGATCTTTCTTGCCTGCCCAGAGGTGGAAGCCTAGTACTGCTCTCCACCCTCTGCGACTTCTCCCCTGATTCCCTTACCTCCATCACTTTATCCCGATTCATGTTCAGAGGAACATGTGAGGAGAATTGTCCTCTACCTCAAGTTTTGTCCTCCTCCCTTTTACCCGCACCCCTCTTCCTTCCTCCTCTCTCCGTTCCCTCAACTCTTCCTCCCCCAGACCGCTGCTCCATCCTCTTGTACCGCTGAGCATCCTCTAGATTCACATATTTCTCCGCCCGAGCCAACAAATCATCATAGCTCGACGGAGGTTTCTTGACCAACGACTTGAAAAATTCTCCCCCCCCTCAGCCCTTGGGTAAAAGCACTTATCATGATGTTGGGAGTAGCCGCTGGTATCTCCAGCGTTGCGCTATTGAAACGCTGGACAAATTCTCGCAAAGTTTCAGCCTCTTGCTGTTTCATCATGAACAAGCTCAAATAATTTTTCTGATGCCTCTTGCTACTGGCAAATTGGTGCAAGAAAGCTGTAGCAAAATCCTCAAAAGACTGTATGGAGTCGGGCTGCAGGGTATTAAACCATTGCTGGTCTGACCTCACCAACGTGCCCAGAAACACCCTGCACCTGACTCCATCTGAATATTGGTGCAACAAAACCGCATTCTCAAATCTCCCCAAGTGTTCCTCGGGGTCAGTATGTCCATCATACTCACCAATGTTATATTGTCGGAAATTCGGAGGAAGCCCTTCCTCCAAGATGGCTAGTGAAAAAGGGCTTCCTCTCTTGGGTACCGGCGCTCTGCTTCCTACCTGCTCCCTCAACCTCCGTATCTCCTTCCACATCTCCCCCATCTCACTAATCTCCCAAGTTGGGAGGGGTTGCGTCTCCTCCACCCTACTCTGGTGGACTTCAACATTTTCCTCACGTTCCTGACGGGCGGCCTGTTCCTCTACAAACACAGACTCTTGATTCCTTTTCATGGCCTCATCCACTGTCCGGGTGATAAATTGGCCCAACTGCTCCAGGGTCAAGTTCCCCATGTTCTCATTGGGACGGGTTTGCTCGACCCTTGTCTCGTGAAAGGGCTGCTCGGTTCTTGTCTCTTGACGAGGTTGTTCTGTCTCGTCTCAAGATGCGGTTGTTCATGTCTTGTCTCAACATGAGACTGTTCGGGTCCCCTCTGAGGACGCGATGATGCTGAGGTAGCTCTTTACTTCTTTTCCTGCCTACCATCTCTACGTCTCAACTCAAGTTTTCCCACAGACGGCGCCAAGTGATACTCACGGGAAATTCCGGGTCCGATCCCAACGAGCGTCACTAGTTCAGACGTGGGCTTTAAGATTAACCTGAGCCTGAAATCAAGAATAAGACAGTTAGAAGGGGGCCAGGAGGGTGTCCTGGCGTAGCCCCTCCGACACTCAAGAGACGAGTCCATGGATCAAATCAGTCCTCGATTCTCTAGTTCAGCCCTTGCACTTAATCTACCCCAAAACAAGAAAACCCTACACTACTACACTCTCGGCCTCTTCCCAAATCTGTCCAGACCTTACATCATCTCCAAGACTCCACAAGCCTGCTATGGACAGTCCCTTTACATCGAACTAACAGCAACCCTTTGCATGAAATTCAGAAGAAACGTGAGTAGCAATGCATGCAGTGCAAAATACATGTCAAAACCGAAAATCAACCTTGTTCACGTTTGGATCAAGAGTTTTCATGAAAGAATACATCTATAACAGTAATATTAACGTGATGATGCACAAATGTTGTTACAAGGCATGCCTGATGTTGATCGACGACCAAAAAAAGAGGAGGGAGACGCGGGTGAATTTCTCTTTTGCAAGGAATGAAAGCCGAAGGTTTTTCCTTGAGCTGCTGATGAGAAAAACGAGGGTGACAGCAGCTGGGGGATGGTGTCGGCTGTTGGGAGAGATTAGGTTTAGGTTAAGATAAGTTTTAGGGTTAATTAGTATTATTTAAATAGCTAACAAATGACTAATGGGCCTTAATTGATAATTAAAACTAAATAAAAGATTTTATGTCCAAAAAGCTTAAAAGTAGGCCCATTAAATCCAAACGCACTCTCGAAAAATATTTTGTGTTGGAAAGATTTTGAAAATATTAGCTGAACCCTTAAAAAGTCCCCCGATTCGATAAAATTTGCGTACTGATAAAAAATAAAATCCTACGGTTAAAAATACCCAGAAAAATTTCATTTTTGAAATATACACTTAAAAACACCTTATTTAATTAATAAAAAATCATGTAATTAAAATAATTTTTCTGAAAATTCTACGGTCTCCGTTCCTCGTTCGAGCGTGAAATGCAGCTAGAAACCCTAATGTATAAACTGATAAAATTCATGAAATAAATCTTTATCATGCAATAAATATGCATAAAATGCATAAAAATAATTAAATACAATTTAATAAAATAAACATGCATTTTATGCTTTAAAAGAATTTCATAAAATACCAAAGAAATTTAATAATTTGCATGCATGTGGTTCACGTGTGCTTTCCGATTTTCGGGACGTTACACCACTCCTGTCTGTTCAGAATTCGGACAGGTCTTTCTTCATATGACAGATTTGGAGCAAGCTGCAAAGGCTCATAACTCAAAACATGCGAAGGATTTGTTATATACTTCCTCAGCATCAAAATGTGGAATAAATTGTGTACTCCGGCCAGATTCGGCGGTAGAGCTACACATTAAGCAATTGTCCCAACTCTGTCCATGATTTCGAATGGCCCAATGATTCTCGAACTCAGTCTGCCTCTCTTCCCAAACCTCATAACACCCTTCAGGTGCTATCTTCAGGAATACGCGATCTCCTACGGCAAATTCGAGATCACTTCTTCTCTTGTCAGCATAACTCTTTTGGCGACTCTGGGCGGTCTTCATTCTGTCTCGGATCTTGATCACCATGTCTGCGGTCTGGTGAACAATCTCTAGGCCAAGATCTGATCTCTCACCGACTTCGTCCCAATGAATCGGCGATCTGCACTTCCTACCATATAGTGCTTCGTAGGGAGCCATACCTGTAGATGATTGGAAACTGTTGTTGTAGGTAAACTCCACTAGAGGTAGCTTCGATTCCCAATTCTCATGGAAATCGATCATACATGCTCGCAACAAATCTTCCAAAATCTGAATCACTCACTCAGGTTGTGCATCTGCCAGAGGGTGGAATGCCGTGCAGAATAGCAACTTCGTCCCAATAGCTGTATGTAATCTCTTCCAAAAGGACGATGTGAATCTCGGCAAAAGTAGAGCAAGTCGGACTCTCTCCCGGATATAGAGCTTTGCATACTGAGTCATGAAGAAAGTCGTCTTTACAGGTAAGAAGTGTGCCGATTTAGTAAGTCGGACTCTCTCTCGGATATAGATCCCTGCTAGCCTCTGATGCTTTTCTTTCACTTGCTGACAAGTGAGACATTCAGATACAAATCGACGAATGTCTCGCTTCATCCCTGGCCACCAATACAGCATTTGTAAGCCCTTGTACATCTTGGTACCCCCTGGATGGATGGAATACGGAGATGTATGTGCCTCTGTCAAAATATCCTTTCTGATCAAATCAACACTAGGCAACCACATCCTTCCTCTGAACCTCACAATACCTTCATACACTGTGTAGAGTACACTGCCCTTGGCTTTATCTTTCAGTCTCCATTTCTGTAACTTTTCGTCTAAAGGCTAACCTCTACGGATTCGATCTAGCAAAGAAGACTAGAATGTCAGATTAGACAACTTGAGAGCTCTGCCCTTAGGGTAAACTTGTAGGCCAAACCTCTGAATATCTGACTGAAGAGATCTCTGTGCTGATAGCTGTGCTACGATGGCTATTTTCCTGCTCAAAGCATTTGCCACAACATTAGCTTTCCCTTGATGGTATCTAATTTCACAATCGTAGTTTTTTCTAACTCCAACCACCGTCTTTGTCTCATGTTCAACTCTTTTTGCGTGAAGAAGTACTTGAGACTCTTGTGATCAGTTAATATTTGACATTTTTTGCCGTACAGATAATGCTATCATATCTTCAACGCAAAGATAATGGCAGCTAACTCTAGATCATGAGTCGAGTAGTTCTTCTCATGCACTTTCAACGGTCTGGAGGCATATGCTATAACTCGACCATGCTGCATCAATACTGCGCCTAAACTGAGCTTAGAAGCATCTATATACAACACAAAATTGCCTTGGCCTGATGGCATGGCTAGAACTGGCTGTGATAAGAGCTTTCTTCAATGTATCGAAGCTCTTATGACATTATTCGCTCCACACAAATTTAGCATTCTTCTTAGTCAATGAAGTGAGTGGCACTTCAATCGAGGAAAACCCCTGAATAAATTTCATGTAATAGGCTGCCAAGCCTAGGAAACTACGGATTTATGACGCGTTTTTCGGCTCAACCCATTCTTTTACTGCGGCCACTTTATCTGGATCAACCTCAATGCCACTGCTAGATATGATATGTCCCAAAAATGCTACTCTCTCCAACCAGGATTCACACTTACTGAATTTTGCAAACAACTTGTGTGTAACATACCGTTTTTTAGAAATAATTGAAATTTTGCGAAAAAATAATAATTTTCTTAAATAAATAATAATCTTTCAAATTGCGATAAAAATAAACTGCTCGTCTAAAAATATTTGAAATAAAAACAATTACAAACAAAGTTTGCAAAAAGTATTCGTTTAAACATCGTAAACAATCTCATGAAAATTGGAGTATTTGAAACATTCATAAAGTTCTTAAAAACGTAGGCGGTCCTGGGGTTTAGCTTCCGCGCAGTCTGAGCCTGCTCATTGGTCCCCACCTCTCGTTTCCTCGTACTCGTCCTCACCTGCATCAATCAAGTCTAGTGAGTCTAAAGACTCAACATGCATAAACTGAAAATAACAAGTAATACATAATAAAAGCATATGCATTTTAAAGTAGGACATACATACTTGAACATGAACGTACTTACATAAACGTAGACGTGCCATCATATCGTAAAACTTTTCATAAACATACTTGCATCTTACATACTTGCACATACATAAACATAATCATTTTGCGTAGACATATGTTTCAAAGCAAGTGACCCACACATAAATACGACTGATCAGACTAAACCACATTACTGGGCTGGCAAGGATGTCCACTACCATATACATGAGATCCCATGTCATGTTTTACCGAGTGGATTGGTCTCTGGTCATTCTTTACTGCTTTCCAATTCTGATCTAAATCTGGTCATGCTTTACCAGGGTGGAGAGGTCCTCGGCCACGTT
Organism: Primulina huaijiensis; assembly: GCF_012295235.1. Taxonomy (NCBI): domain Eukaryota; kingdom Viridiplantae; phylum Streptophyta; class Magnoliopsida; order Lamiales; family Gesneriaceae; genus Primulina; species Primulina huaijiensis. Next base: position 16,793,450 of record NC_133309.1, on the reverse strand, counting down.
CACCGACTTCCAAACCCGTTCATAATAGATCACAAGACATTTAGTGTAGAACCCGTTAAATCAGACTACGTATAAGTCATGCATAGTTACTATTATTTACATCAAATGATTTTTATGCATGAGTATTTAAATTCATTCTTTTAAAATTGGTTGAGTTATTATCATTTATTTTACACAGTATTTTAGTTTTTATCTTTTCAGTTAAGTAAGTGAGGCCGGACTGGAGTTGGAGTTTCAAGATAAAATTTAATGATAAGAAAATATTCCTAGAATTTATTCAAGATAAAGAGTAATTTATTTTAATGTAAAAGAATGTTTAAGAATTAAATTAATTAATTAGAGATAAGTAGTAAATAAATTCTTTTATGTCCAATAATTTAATTAAAAGCCTAAATTAAAATATGTGACCAATTGAGATAAGTTAATATAGGCTTATTTTATTTAAGAAATGGTAACTTAACATGTTAGTAAATTTAATTTAAAAATTAGCCATGCATGCAAGATAATTACTATCCTAAATTTATTATTTAATTCACTAAAATACTTAATGGGTAGATAAAACTTTAAAGGTTTAAAATTCAATAATTTAGCAATATTTCATCCCTATTATCATAAAGAAATCGGCCACCCCTTAAGGATTTGGATTAAGTTTGACAACTCATTTTCTTTGATTCTTTTCCTTATCCATTCTTGGTAGATAATCCCCTCACATTTAATCACCAATAATTAATAATTAAGCAATTTTTATACCCCATTTTGAAGGAAGGAATTGGTCACCTCATCCCCTATATCTCCCCCAAATCAAATAATTTCTTTATCACTCAAACTCTAGGACAGAAAAATTTGTATCTTGCCATTCAAATCTCCAATTATCTTGCAACTTCCTCATTCATTTCCTATCCTTCCCTCTCCACCATTCGACCGAAATTTCAGAGTAAAAACCTTCACAAAAATTGTGAGAGGTTAGAACGAAAATAAGAGAGAAAAGTAGAAAAGAAAAGGAACTCTGTCTCCTCCGCGCCGTATTCGTCGTATCGGTTTGTTCTTTCTTCAAAACAATTTCCAGGCATGTTTATATCTTTATTTTCTCTTCAACCAAGTCCTATAACTACTTTAAAACATTATATGTTCATGATTTATGGAGCAAAAACCGAAATGTTGACAGCAATTTACGAAAATTCTGCACAGATTTATTTTTTGCTCTTCATTATGCTTCACTGTTTTTGTTGTTTTTGTGGCTTCAGAGTATGGCTCGTTCCAGGCGCTCAAGGCTGCACCTAGGCACGTACTAGGGTGTGTTAGGATCATGTTGGTCCATTAGTTCAAGCCTCATGCATGCACGTACTAGGGTGTGTTAGGATCATGTTGGTCCATTCGATATTTGCCCCTGTGCGAGTGAAGCTTTAGCCTTGAAGTTTTGTGTGGATCTTGGTTGGCTTTTTAGCCCTTAGCCATGGTTCTCACAATACCTCATGATTTCTAGATTGAGCCATGGTTGATCATATGACCACTGGAACGACACATGACAGCAAGCGATCCAAACAATCGCATGGTGCATAATTTTTCTTTGTGTTCTCGGTTTGAGCTTTGTGTCGTCCTAGGTGTTTGGGTGGATTGTGGTTGGCCTAGTGCCCTTAGCCATTGTTCATGCCACTCCTTAGGATGCTGGTAAGAGACAATGGCTGGTGGTTCAAGCCCAATGGCCCTGGTTTCATGAACTAAGCCCGGAAGCACAACAGCTGCTGCCGCTGGAATTTTACAGCAGCTTTGCTTCGGTTCAGAGGTCACGTACGAGTTATTGGTTGGCTTTTAGCCTATGGCCTTGGACTGGGAACGATCAACCCAATTGGTAAAATAAAACAGGATTTTAATTATATTACGTGCATAAAATATAAAATAATTATTTTTGAGATACATGCGATATGTCTTGTGGCCACCATACGCTTATGGGATTGCTTCATCCGGTGACTTACGACCGGTTTATGATTATGTATGGGTACGGATATCCAGTCCAAGGGCTGTGATGATCTCTACCGCCCAGTATACTGTGGTTTAGTCTGATCAGGCGCTCACGTTATGTTATGGGAGTTATGGGCCACTTGCGTAGAACATTATGTCTACAGAAAAATTATGATATGCTATGTTATGACAGGGCTTTATCGAGCAAACATTTTACGTACGATTTTCAGATATGCACGTATTTATAATTACTCATGACACGATTTTTACGTTACGCTTTACGATATGATATTTTTACGTTGCATGCGATTTTATGATATATGTAGTTGTTATTCATGATATATGCATGCTGAGTCTTTAGACTCACTAGACTTGATTGTTGTAGGTACTGATGAGGTCGGGACCGAGGGCAGGGACAAGTGAGCCATTTTGGGTCGGTAGTAGTAGGAACCCGAGGACCTCATGCTTCAGTTTATTTATCATTATTATGCAAACTCATTTTTATCACGATGAATTATTTTAAGTTGTTGTTTGAAACAAATATTTACTTCCGCTGCTATTTTAACATTAAACTTTTTATCAGTTTATTTTATGAATGAGGCATGTTATTTATTTTTAATAAGAAAAATTTTAAATAATTCCGCAAATTTACAAATACGAAATACGGGCCTCTACAGCTGGTATCAGAGCCTATGTTCTTGTAAAGGGTTGTACTACTACTGACTTCGAGAAGCTCACGAAGTCACGTCTTCGGTCTGTAAGTTTTACGTTTACGCATTTCGTTTAAAGCATAAAATATTTTGTCAGCATGTTTACATGAAATGTTTATTGTCAAGATTATGATTATACAATATTTATTTAAATTTAAAGAAATAATGGAATTATGCATGTTGTTTACGTATGGGTTATATGTATGGAACAATATGCCTCCTAGACTCATTCTTGAGCGCGCGAGAGATGATGAGACTCGCCAGGAGGACGGTGAGGATCGTAGGCAGGAGAGAGATGCACCACCGGACATGAATGCCCAGATGCTAGCTGGGATGACTAGATTCTTCGCACAGTTTGCGGGGAACAATGATGTTGCAACCAGGTCGACGGGGCCTGAGGCTACCTATGAACGGTTCATGAAGATGAGACCGAAGGAGTTCTCAAGGACGGCGAATCCTATGATTGCCGAGGGCTGGATCAAGTCTCTCGAGGTTATTTTCGAGTTCATAGAGATGGGAGATGAAGATATGGTTCGTTTTGCAACCTATCTATTTGGAGGAGACGCTCGCTTATGGTGGGAAGAAACATCCGTAGGCTTGAACTTGGCTACTCTGAGCTGGAAGCGCTTTACAGAGGTATTCTAATCTAAATATTTTACTGACGAGGTGCGTTCCAGGTTGACCAGGGAGTTCAAGACTCTGAGACAGGGAAATATGATTGTTACGGAGTTTATCCTTAAGTTTGAGAGGGGTTGCTACTTCGTGCCCCTAATTGCGAATGATGATGGAGCTAAGCTGAGACACTTTTGGGATGGTCTGCGGCCGATCTTGCGCCGTGATGTTTTGGTGGATGGCCCTACTACCTATGATGTTGCCGTCTCCAGAGCTCTAGCTGCAGAGCAGGATCAGCACAATATAGAGAGAGACCGCCAGGGCAAGCGACCAGTCCAGATGGCGCACCGACCTTCTCAACAGCAGCATCAGAATAAGAGGCCTTTCCACGGTCCACACAGGAACAGAGGACAGCAGCAGCAGCAGGGACGGGCAATCACGAGGGCTGTTAAGTACCCAGTCTGTGCAAAGTGCTCGTGCCGGAGTTTGCATGTATGGCTCAGGGAAGTGCTATAAGTGTGGTAGTCCGGACCACCTACTGAAGAATTGCCCTCAGGGGAGTCAACCTACTCAAGGCAGAGTTTTTGCTCTTCATTCAGCGGAGACGAACCCAGAGACCATGCTCATGACAGGTATCTTAAAGCTTTAAGTTGTATTTGAATTTTGATTTTTTGGGGGTCTTGGTTAGGATTTTGAACATAGAATTGCGATAGGATTGCATGCTATAATCAGTGCTCTTTCGGGAATTTAGGTTAGTAGAACTTTGACCTTCGTCTGTCTATAAGTTTAGTTCTTGTAATTATTGGGTTCAACTTGATGTTCCAACCTTTCAGGGAGAATTTTTATAGGTGGCTCAGCTACGAAAGCCTTGATAGATTCAGGGGCTACTCACTCGTTTATTTCGGAGATCTTTGCTAATTCCCTCAAGGTCAAGACCATTGGGCTAGATATTTCGTTTTCGGTAGTATTGCCTTCTTGAGAGGAGATGACAGCTACTAATGTGATCCGAGACATAAACCTCAAACTTCATGGCAATCATGTTTATGCGGATCTGATCGTACTGCCGATGCCAGAGTTTGACATCATTATGGGTATGGTCTGGCTATTAGGGAATAGAGTTTTGAACGACTTTCAGCGGAGATCTGTTCTAGTCCGACCGCCTGTGATGGAGTAGTTCTTATTCGAACCAGACAGGTACTTTCCTTTACTGCGCATTATACCTTGTGTCCAGGTTAGGAAGCTCATGCGTAGAGGGTGTCGAGCGTTCTTAGCGACTTTTGTAACCGTTCCCGAGGAACCTAGTCAGTAAGCCTCCGATGTCCCAATTATCAGGTATTTTCTAGACGTTTTTCCTGATGAAGTCTATGGTATGCCACCCGAGCGAGAGGTGGAGATTTCTATTGAGCTTATGCCAGGTATGGTACCGATCTCAAAAGCACCGTACCGATTAGCACCGACATAGATGGCAGAACTGAAGAAGCAGATTAAGGAACTTCTTGACAAGGAGTTCATTCGCCCGAGTTTTTCACCATGGGGCTCGCCAGTCTTGTTTGTGAAGTAGAAGGATGGTTCGATGAGGCTCTGTATTGATTACCAGGAGTTGAACAGGGCTACAGTGAAGAACAAGTACCCACTTCCGCGGATTGAAGATTTATTTGATCAGTTACAGGAAGCTTCAGTATTCTCAAAGATCGATCTGCGTTCCGTTTATCATCAGTTGAGGGTGAAAGAAGCCGATGTTCTCAAGACTGCTTTCAGGACTCGTTACGGCCATTTCGAGTTCCTTGTGATGCCGTTCGGTTTGACAAATGTGCCATCGATCTTCATGGATCTCATGAATTGCGTATTTCAGCCGTATCTTGACCAGTTCATGATATTATTCATAGACGACATTCTCGTCTACTCAAAGAATCACGAGGAGCATAGCAGACATCTGACCGCAGTTTTGCAGACCCTACGGAAGCATAAGTTATTCGTGAAGTTCAGTAAAGGCGTATTCTGGTTAAAGAAGGTGGCGTTCTTAGGCCACATCGTTTCTAGCAGCGGTATGAAGGTAGACCCAGCGAAAGTTGCAGCAGCCAGAGATTGGGTTGTGCCACAGAATGCATCAGAGATCCACAGTTTCCTTGGGCTAACAGGATATTATCGGAAGTTTATTCAGGGATTCTCTTCCATCGCAGTTCCACTCACATCATTGACAAAGAAAAATGTTAAATTTATGTGGAGCGATGAGTGTCAGAAGAGCTTCGATACTTGGAAGCAAGCTCTTATTTCAGCGCCAATGTTGGCCATGCCGTCAAGGCCCGGCGCGTTTGTTTTGTATACCGATGCTTCGAAGCTCGGTTTAGGCGCAATGTTGATGGAGCATGGGAAGATGATAGCGTATGCTTCTCGTCAGTTGAAGACCCATGAGAAGAACTACCCTACCCACGATCCAGAGTTGGCAGCCGTAGTTTTTGCCTTGAAGATTTGGAGACATTATTTGTACGGAGAGAAGTGCCAGATCTTTACCGACCATAAGAGCCGCAAGTACTTTTTTACGCAGAAAGAGCTGAATATGCGTTAGAGGCGTTGGTTGGTGCTAGTGAAGGACTATGATTGTGACATTAGCTACCACCCGGGCAAAGCTAATGTAGTTACGGAAGCATTGAGCAGGAAAGTCACAGTGATGGCTCATTTGACGATTTCAAGACCTCTTCAGTTTGAGATGTAGAGGTTTGATCTAGAGACATATCCTCGAGGTAGAGTTCCCCGTCTATCTACTTTGAAGATTCAGTCTTCTCTTCTGGATCGTATTCGCAGTGGGCAGTCAGCAGATCAGCAGTTGGCAAAGTGGAAGCAGAGAGATGAGGCCAAGGACAGTATCTTGTATACAGTTAGCGACGATATTGTGAGATATCGAGGCAGAATGTGGGTTCCTAACAGTGATTCTATTCGAGCAGATATTTTATCAGAGGCCCACATGTCGCCGTACTCTATTCACCCTAGGAGTACGAAGATGTACAAAGATCTGCAGCTATTGTATTGGTGGCCCGGAATGAAGAAGGATATCAGACGTTTTGTATCCGAGTGCCTGACTTGACAGCTGTGAAAGCGGAAGATCAGAGACCAGCAGGTATGCTCAAGCCTCTTCCTATTCCCGAGTGGAAGTGGGAGAATGTCACCATGGACTTCGTAGTCGGTTTGCTGAAGTCAGCCAGAGGATCAAATGCTATCTGGTTGATTGTTGATCGTCTTACCAAATCAGCGCACTTCTTGCCTATTAAGACGACTTTCACCATGATTCAGTATGCAGAGTTGTACATCCGGGAGATAGTCCCACTTCATGGTATTCTCGTATCTATCGTGTCTGACCGAGAACCTAGATTAACTTCCTCATTTTGGAAGAGTTTGCATTCGACTATGGGTACGAAGTTGTTGTTTAGCACAGCTTTCCACCCGCAGACAGATGGACAGTCAGAGATAGTTATCCAGATTTTGGAGGATCTTCTCCGCGCTTGAGTTATTGATTTCTAAGGGAGTTGGGAGTCGAAATTGCCGTTGGTAGAATTCACCTATAACAACAGTTTTCTGTCGTTTATAGGTATGGATCCGTATGAAGCACTGTATGGTCGCAAGTGCAGATCGCCTATTCACTGGAATGAAGTATGGAAGAGATCAGAATTTGGTCCGGAGATCATTTAGCAGACCGCCGATGTAGTAGTCAAGATCCGTGATAGGATGAGGACCGCTCAGAGTCGACTGATGAGTTATGCGGATCAGAGGAGGAGAGATCTAGAGTTTGCCGTCGGCGACCATGTTTTCGTGAAGGTAGCACCTATGAAAGGTGTCATGCGGTCCGGGAAGAAAGGAAAGCTCAGTCCGAGATTCATCGGACCATTTTAGATCCTCGACAGGGTTGGGACGGTAGCTTATCGTGTTGCTCTTCCGCCGAATCTGGCCGAAGTACAAAATGTGTTCCACGTCTCTATGCTGAGGAAGTATATGGCAAATCTTTCGCATTTCTTGAATTTCGAACCGTTGCAGCTCACTCCGAACCTGACTTATGAGGAAAGACCAGTGCAGATCTTAGACAGACAGGAGAAGAAGCTTCGAAACAAACTGGTTAAGCTAGTGAAAGTCAAATGGCTTAATCATTCGGAATAGGAAGCTACGTGGGAGTCTGAGCCAGAGATAAGGAGTCGTTACCCCGAGTTATTCGGTGAGTTTTAATTTCGAGGACGAAATTTCTTTTAAGGGGGAGAGAGTTGTAGAACCCGTTAAATCAGACTACGTATAAGCCATGCATAATTACTATTATTTAAATTAAAATGATTTTTATGCATGAGAATTTAAATTCATTCTTTTAAAATTGGTTGAGTTATTAACATTTATTTTACGCAGTATTTTAGTTTTTATCTTTTCAGTTAAGTAAGTGAGGGCGGACTGGAGTTGGAGTATTAAGATAAAATTTAATGATAAGAAAAAATTCCTAGAATTTATTCAAGTTAAAGGGTAATTTATTTTAATGTAAAAGAATGTTTAAGAATTAAATTAATTAATTAGAGATAAGTAGTAAATAAATTCTTTTATGTCCAATAATTTAATTAAAAGCCTAAATTAAAATGTGTGACCAATTGAGATAAGTTAATATAGGCTTATTTTATTTAAGAAATGGTAACTTAACAGGTTAGTAAATTTAATTTAAAAATTAGCCATGCATGCAAGATAATTACTATCCTAAATTAATGATTTAATTCACTAAAATAATTAATGGGTAGATAAAAATTTAAAGGTTTAATATTCAATAATTTAGCAATATTTCATCCCCACTATCATAAAGAAATCGGCCACCCCTTAAGGATTTGGATTAAGTTTGGCAACTCATTTTCTTTGATTCTTTTCCTTATCCATTCTTGGTAGATAATCCCCTCACATTTAATCACCAATAATTAATAATTAAGCAATTTTTATACCCCATTTTAAAGGAAGGAATCGGTCACCTCATCCCCTATATCTCTCTCAATTCAAATCTTTTCCTTATCACTCAAAACTCAAGGATAGAAAAGTTTGTATATTGCCATTCAAATCTCCAATTATCTTGCAACTTCCTAATTCATTTCCTAGCCTTCCCTCTCCACCATTCCACCGAAATTTCAGAGTAAAAACCTTCACAAAAATCGTGAGAGGCTAGCAAGAAAATAAGAGAGAAAAGTAGAAAAGAAAAGGAACTCCGTCTCCTCCGCGCCGTATTCGTCGTATCGGTTTGTTCTTTCATCACAACAATTTCCAGGCATGTTTATATCTTTCTTTTCTCTTCAATCAAGTCCTATAACTACTTTAAAACATTATATGTTGATGATTCATGGAGCAAAAACCGAAATGTTGACAGAAATTTACGAAAATTCTGCACAGATTTTTTTTTGCTCTTCCTTGTGCTTCACGGTTTTTGTTGTTTTTGTGGCTTCAGGGTATGGCTCGTTCCAGGCGCTCAAGGATGCACCTAGGCACTTACTAGGGTGTGTTAGGATCATGTTGGTCCATTAGTTCAAGCCTCATGCATGCAAGGAAGGGAAATGACAACAACTCTTCCATACTGCCATTTTGAGTTCGATTTCTTGTTTTGCTATCAAAAGTGAGGGTTCGGGTCTTTGTTGGCCTAGGGCCTGTAACCATGGTTCGAACCCCTCCTTGACATGTCTATGACGTGACCAAGGTGCCCTTTCATGGCTTGGTTCATAGTCCCATCGGTTTTAAAACAAAACAAGACAAGTACCCCCTTCGATATTTGCCCCTGCGCGAGTGAAGCTTCGGCCTTGAAGTTTTGTGTGGATCTTGGTTTGCTTTTTATCTCTTAGCCATGGTTCACACAATACCCCATGATGTCTAGATAGAGCCATGGTCGATCATATGACCACTGGAACGACACATGACAGCAAGCGATCCAAACAATCGCATAGTACATATTTTTTCTTTGTGTTCTCGGTTTGAGCTTTGTGTCATCCTAGGTGTTTGGGTGGATTTTGGTTGGCCTAGTGCCCTTAGCCATGGTTCAAGCCACTTATTAGGATGTTTGTAAGAGACCGTGGCCGGTGGTTCAAGCCCCAATGGCCCTGGTTTCACGAACTAAGCATGGAAGCACAACAGCTGCTGCCGCTGGAATTTTACAGCAGCTTTGCTTCGATTCAGAGGTCACGTACGAGTTCTTGGTTGGCTTTTAGCCTATGGCCTTGACAGTACCTTATTGAGTTAGGAAGGTCATGTTTTTGGTCATTCGTGATTTGGTTAAGTTTAGAAGTATTACGAGAATTTACGGTGCAATGTGCCAAAGTGACTCTCGAAAGAGCGTTTCTTGATTTTGGCCTCTATTCACTATTTTCGTGTATTGCAGCCCCATGGTTATGTTTTCCAGTATTTTTTCAGTATTTTAATCATGGCTAAACGATGGTTCGATGTTGGTTCGGGTGGGTGAAAAGCCATGGTTGAATACTAAGTTTGTTGGGCGTAGTTGTCTCGTTTTTTATTCGATTTTTGAAGGGTTGGTCAAGTTAAGTTATTTGCATGTCCCTCATGTTAGAATTAGGTCGAAGCGATCCTGGGAACGATCCAACCCAATTGGTAAAATAAAACAGGATTTTAATTATATTACGTGCATAAAATATAAAATAATTATTTTTGAGATACATGCGATATGTCTTGTGGCCACCTTACGCTTATGAGATTGATTCATCCGGTGACTTACGACCAGTTTATGATTATGTATGGGTACGGATATCCAGTCCAAGGGCTGTGATGATCTCTACCGCCCAGTATACTGTGGTTTAGTCTGATCAGGCGCTCACGTTATGTTATGGGAGTTATAGGCCACTTGCGTAGAACATTATCTCTACAGAAAAATCATGATATGCAATGTTATGGCAGGGCTCTATCGAGCAAATATTTTACGTACGATTTTTAGTTATGCACGTATTTATAATTACTCATGACACGATTTTTACGTTACGCTTTACGATATTATATTTTTACGTTGTATGCGATTTTATGATATATGTACTTGTTATTCATGATATATGCATGCTGAGTATTTAGACTCACTAGACTTGATTGTTGTAGGTACTGATGAGGTCGGGACTGGGGGCGGGGACCAGTGAGCCATCTTGGGTCGGCAGTAGTAGGAACCCGAGGACCTCATATTTCAGTTTATTTATCATTATTTTGCAAACTCATTTTTATCACGATGAATTATTTTAAGTTGTTGTTTGAAACAAATATTTACTTCCGCTGCTATTTTAACCTTAAACTTTTTATCAGTTTATTTTATGAATGAGGCATGTTATTTATTTTTATTAAGAAAAATTTTAAATAATTCCGCAATTTTAAAACTACGAAACACGGGCCTCTACATTTAGCATACCTCAAAAACATAAAAATATTTCTTTGCACGTCGTACATACTTAAAAAGCGTCAAGGGCTTCGTTGGAACGCTCTGGACATGCTGTCCTAAACAAAGCAGCAAAGATTCAGGAGATCCCAATGAAGCTTGCAACCAAAACTTGAGAAAACGTGAAGATCATGCACAAATTTTCACAGCTTGAGTGGTTTTACAATAAAAATCATATCTTTCTCATTTCCTATCAAAAAATTACAAATTTACTGTCAAATCGAAGATAACATAGAGTACTACAAATCATATGTTAAAAACATTTCCTGAAAACTAACTTATATGTCGTAGAATTCGAAATAACCGAGGGTGACGGATTTTATGACACAGAAATTTCACATCTTGTGCAGTCCCACGAAAATGATCATAACTCACTCGTTTCTTGTCACGAATTTACTGTCAAATCAAAGGTATCAAAAAGTCTATGTTCTATATATTGAATTTTTTTCCAGAAAATTGACCAAAAATTCTCAGTATTCGAAAAGACAGCGGACTCAGTTTTTGAGATCCAAAATTTTGATCCAAAATCGTTTCAAACATTTTTGCTCAAACTTTTGCATAACATACAAATTTTTTTCATACAATATACCTCAAAATAATTACTATGACAAGATCGATGCAAAAACAAAAGAATATGCATGCCTTTGATCTTTAAAACTCACGATACGGTGAATAACAAAACGACGCGGTGCGGGAAGCAATCCGGGCGACTTGAGGCACGATTTTGCTGCTAAAATCAACGTGTGGTTGCTGAAATAATTTGAAGGGGCGGGTGGTTGCTGGACAAAGAACTAAGAACCCTACCAATTCTCTCCAAGAAGAAATGAAAGGTTGCAAGAGATGTGTGTGTGCATAGGCCAAGTGTGTGTGTGTATATAGTGCTTGTGTGTGTGAGTGTAACGTGTGTGTGTGTGTTAGTGGGTTAGTGAGTTAGTGGGGAGGGCATTAAAGGGTTTAATTAGGATATTAAAACACTAATAATCAATTAGTATACTAAATAAAATACTAATTCTCCACTAAAATAGTAGCATCCCTAAATTTGAATTAAAATACACATGTGTTAAACCTTAAAAGTTTAAAATCTTAAAATCACTTAATAAATTAACTTAGGATTTAAATATGCTAAAAACTTAATAAATCATTTTAAAATACCACATTTTAAAATCACCTAAATCGTCGTAGGTCTCCTTTTCTCGATCCCGCATCGAATATTCGCCTGAAACATGAAACTCAAGAAAACATTTTAAAACGAATCACATAAACTTGTAATAATTCAAAATAATGCAATTTCATAAATCATGTGTCGCTAAAAATCATTTTAAAATTAATTAAATAAATAACAATTTAAATAAATGCATGGCTTTTACGTGTACTGATTTTGGGCTCTACATTGTGCCTCTGTAAGATTTGTAAAACTGTACTCAAATGCTCACTGTGCTCTCAAGGCTCTTCGAATATATAAGAATGTCGTCAATGAATACTATGACGAACAGATCTAGGTAGGACTGAAATACTCGATTCATTAGGTCCGTAAAAATCGCTGGAGCATTCGTCAGTCCAATTGGCATCACTAAGAACTCGTAGTGCCCATATCTAGTTATGAAGGCTGTCTTATGAACATCTGCATCCTTTATCTTCAGCTGATGATACACAGAACGTGGATCTATCTTAGAGAACATTGTAGCTCTTTGTAACTAATCGAATAAGTCCTCTATCCTAGGTAATGGGTATTTGTTCTTGATCCTTACCTTGTTCAATTCTCAATAATCGATACACAACCTCATGCACCCATCTTTCTTCTTACCTCAAAGAAGATCATCCCTTATTGTCCTAAAAAAACCAAAAATGTAGCGAACCAGAAGCTAAAGGATCGGACAAATTTAATGTGCAAAAATTGACCCTTGAGTTAACGAAAGTGACCCTTTGAGTATGGATACCACATTGATGACTTTACTTGGGCATCAAGGAGACGGCAAAGGGAAGATGAAAATCCATATTTGCACCTATAAATAAGACATCATATGCTGAAGAAAATGTTACCAAAATTCCACCAAAAAAGCCTTCAAAATTTCGGCCCCTCCATATCAAAGCATCTCTCGACCGACGCTACCAAAAGAGAACAAGGAATAGTCATTACGGCTATTTCGTTTTGTAAATTACTGTCAACACTGTCGTTAGGTCCTATCCAAGTTCGGTCACAATTCGTCTGAGTTTCAGCAAGCTTCGAACCATTCGAATTTCTATAAGTGCTGTTTGTATATATATTTCTTTGTAAGTTAATCTTTGTATAAGTATTTTCACGACATGCTTGTAAGTGTGTCTAATTATTTTTGAAAAATGCTAAAATATCTTTTAAAATCTCGATCGATGTATAATATGTTCATTTTATTATCGATTTTCTTTGATTCTATTGAGTTCATTCACCATTCTATAAATCTGATTCTGTGGTTCACTGTTGTTACGATTTGAGTTGGATATGGAATGACGATTGTAAATTCTGTCTTACCCCTATCAGTGGGTATAAAATTGTGTTCTAGCTCCCATCAGTGGGTATAAAACTATGTTATGTCTGACCCCAATCAGAGGATATAAAATTGTATTCTGGCCTCACCCCTTAGAGGACTATCATATGGGGAACAATTTGACCATGGATAACGAGATGAATAATAGTATTTCATTTGTTCTGATTTTTTTTGTTCTGAATTGTTCTGATAATTCTAGTTACTTATTTCGATTCTAATTTTTTTTCTGATATGATAATGTTGATATACTACGTTTTGAAAATCTATTAAAAGATGATTTTAAATAATCTTTATATGTACTTGTGATAATCAATCGACCCCCACTTGCTTAGTATTTTTCAAACAGTCACCCTTTACATATCTCCACAGGTAAGAATGAGGAGCGATTGAACGAGGAAGAACATGAGACGTTCTGGGGTTGGTGATAGTATTAAAAGATCAAAGATCAAGACTTTGTATTTTTGTATTTGTTGGAATCATAATTTTGGAGTTTGACAAGTTGAGCATGAAGAACTGATCAAGACAACTGAAGATAACTGAACTAAAGATGTGTAACTGATAGTTGCCTGCACTGAAGATTAATGCGTAAAATATTAAAGGCAGTTGAATTGTTCGAAGCTAACTGAATTTTTGTAGACAACTGGACGATCAGTTAAGACTGATCATTTTCACAACAATCAGTTAATCTTATCGGCTATAAAGAGTCAATTGATAAATCAGCTTGACATGTCATCAGTTAAGGAACATAGCTATCAAGCGACAATTTGTACAAGAGCAGACTGCAAATTATAGTGGAAACGCCACATATCAGAAAAGCTACAGGGTACGATTGTCAGAAGAATGTTGACGTGTCTAATGGATATAAAAGTTTCAAACGCATTCAATGTTACCGTTGGAAGCAAAGTCTACAAATGACCAAGAAGATCAGCTGAGAAGGAGTAATGAAATTACCCAGTTATTGAGTTATCCACAAGCTATCAGAAAACACACAACAAAGCTATTATCAGTTACAAGAAGATCTCGCTTATTAGATTTATTCATAGCTTTCAGGCTATTTTTAGAACTTAAGCACAAACACTCATTGTTGTTATATTCATTCCTTTAGAGATCAGTTGTGCTGAAAAACTACATCAGTTGACTATTGATAAATTTGTATTGATACTAAGAGTTTCAGTTTGACAGTGTTAAGTCCAAATTGAAGTGGGTTTGTACAAATCTTTGTATAGATCAAAGTCTTTTAGTGAATATCCCATCTTCGAGATTGAAGGGGTGACGTAGGAGTATTTGAAATCTCCGAACATCCATAAATCTTGCATTTTATTCTTAGTTTTTTTCTATTTATCATTGAGTTTATTTTCGCACTTTCATTAGTAAACTGATTGAGATTGACAAACAAGATTCACGAATTCAGTTTATCAGCAAACTGATTCGCCCTTCGAAAAGTTGTGAAAATTGTCAAGTGTTTATTCAACCCTCCTTGTAAACACTTTATCACACCCAACCGATCCTAACAAGTGATATCAGAGGAGTGAATCTTGTTTCTGAATATTTCCATCCTTACATCTGAATACAATGTCTTCCTTCAATAAAATTCCAATGTTCTCCAAAGAAAATTTTGATAATTGGAAGATAAGAATGCAGGCTCACTTAGCTGCACAAGACGATGATATGTGGTACATCATAACTGACGAACCAATGAGAATACTGAAAGCAAATACTGCTGTTGCCATAACTGATGGTGCACCACACCACATTGACAAACCACGTGAAGATCGGACTGCAGAAGATAAAAGAAAAGCCAATTTGGATAATGTGGCCAAAGATATTTTGTACAAGACTCTGTATAAAATTACTTTCAGTAAAATAAAGATGTGCAGGACAGCAAAAAAGATTTGGAAGAAACTGATTCAGCTGTGCGAAGGAAATGAGCAGACAAAAAAAATAAACTCTCAGTTGTTGTTAAGAAGTTTGACAATATTAAAATTAAAACTGGAGAGTCCACGAACGAGTACGATGAAAGAATCAGCAGCATTATAAATTAACTGAATGCACTTGATAAAGTGTATTCAAACAATGAAGTTGCACTAAAAGTGGTTCGAGGTCTACCCAAGGAATGGGATGTCAAGATCATGGCTATGAGAGAGTCAAAGAACCTGAATAAGTTTGAGTTACATGATTTATTTGCTGATCTTAAAGCTTATGAGTTTGAGCTGCAGACAAGAGAAGGAGAACTTTCTACACCAGCAGTTACAACTTCTTTTAGTGCTTACAAACTGGAACCAACTGGTTCAGTTGAGAAAACTGCAGATCAGTTAAGTAATGATGCCATATCATTATTTGTAAAGAAATTTGGTAATTCATGAGAAGAAACAAAGGTTCATTCCAACGACATTATCAGAAGAACAAACCTAAAGAAGAACCAAACTCTTGCTTCAACTGTGGAAAGTAAGGACACTTGTTGCTGGCTGCCCAAAACCAAAGAAGGACAGTAAACATTTTGCTAAAAAAGGGAAGAAATTATTTGAATACAAGAGAAGAGATAGGAATGATAAAAATCATTCAAGAAGAAACATGAAGTCTTGCTAGCTGAAGAAAGCAAATCAAAATCGGCAGAGACTGACAGTTAAGAGTCAGAGCCTGAGAGCTCGAGCAGCTCCAGTGATGATGAAGAATAAATTAAGTGCTTGATGGCAAATGATGCAGAACTGAAGTCAACAAGTGAACATGTATTTGACTTCAGCTCTACTAATTTTACACGAAAAGAACTCATTGCCACTTTGCACTACATGGTAAATGAGTATCACAAACTTGCTCGCTCATTTGAAAAAACCAGAGCTAAGCAAACTGATCCCAAAGACAATAAAATTGAAACTGATGAGTTAGTTGAATTGTTGAGTCTGAAAAGGGAGATTGCAAAGAAAAAAGTTGAGATGATCGAGAACCAATCTTTGATTCATCAGTTGAAAAATGAGATTTCAAAACAAACTGATTTGATTCAGGCATGGAACAAGTCATCAGTCACTCTCATTGAAATGTAAGGTTTACAAAAATCAGTTACTGATAGAACTAGTTTGGGCTTTAACAGTCATGATGAAATCTTGGCAAGTGATACAATGCCAAAGTTGAATGAGCACAAAGGAAAGGACATTATCTTTGTGAAATCAACTGTAGCACATGAAATCTTTGAACCAAGTAAACCTACTGTTCAACCGATTGAAAATATGAACAAAGCAAAACGGTTTGGAATTGGATATAGCCCGAAGAGTTTAACTGATTCGAAAAGCTGGTCACCTGAAAGGTTCAGTCATAAGAATCAAAAGTCTAAGGATGGTTATTACAATTAATACAACTGTAAGCCAGTTCAAAATAGATATTGAAAGAAAAATCAGTTGAAAAGGGTTAAAACTCATATTGTGTCTCATGCACACAACTGACCAATTACACAAAAATCGAGAAAAACCATTTGGAATACTGCAACATGAAAGTCAGTTTGACTAATCCAAGTCTGGGTTCCTAAAAGACTAATCAGTTTAGGACCAAGATAGATGTGGGTACCAAGATTATATATTGTGTGTGATTGCAGGTAACAGGTACAACAAAAGAATCAATTTGGTACTTTGATAGTGGATGTTCACGACACATGACAGAAGATGCTGAATTGCTATCCCAACTGATCAAATATTCTGGTACAAACATCAATTTTTGAGAAAACTCTAAATGTGAAACTGTGGGTAAGGGTAAGCTTATCCGTGATAACATTATTATTAAAGATGTCTTACTGGTTGATAATTTGAAGTATAACTTGATTAGCATCAGTCAGTTATGTGACAATAATTTCTCAGTTCAGTTCAACAAACACACGTGCACAATTAAGAACTTAACTGATGAGATCATTATAACTAGCAATCTTTGTGGAAATACTTACAAAGTCAGTTGGATTGATCAACCTAATGCATCACCAGTTTGTTTTGTAGCTTCAAAATCTTCTAATAATTGGTAAGCAAGTAAGATCTTCATTTTAAAACAAGGGCAATAAATCTTCTTGCAAATGCTTAGAACTGCGACATATGGATCTCTTTGGTCCTATACAAGTCATGAGTTTAGGGGGAATGAAATACACATTGGTAATCATTGATGATTTTTAAAGATTTACTTGGTTTATCTTTCTTAAATCAAATGACCAAATTGCTTCACAACTGATTAAACTTTTCAAAATATTATTGAATGAAAAATCAGTTGGAATTGAAAAAATAAGGTCTGATCGAGGGACTGAATTTGTCAATCAAAATATTTCTCTATTATTAGAAAAAATTGGAATTAAGCATGAGATTTCAGCAGCTAGAACACCTTAGAAAAATGGTGTAGCTGAGAGAAGGAATCGAACTCTTAAAGAAAATTCTAGAACAATGCTTGCTGATAATGGTATATCTCAAAAATTTTGGGCAGAAGCAGTAAACACTGCATGTTACACTCAGAATAGATCAATAATTAACAAAAATCATTTGAAAACCCCATATGAGATCTGGCATGGACATAAAAGTGTGGTATTTTATTTCAGAATATTCGGCTGCAGATGTTATATCCATAATAATGGCTAAAATGATCTAAAAACCTTGGATGCTAAATCTCCAGAGGGAATATTTTTGGGTTATTCATCAGTTAGTAAAGCTTATAGAGTTTTTAATAAATGTACTTTAAATGTAGAATAATCGATTCATGTTGTATTTGATGGATCGGGACTAACTGATAAGCCAAATGATCTAGTTTAGCTAGTTGATCTTTTTATAGATATAAATTTGGAGGATGATAGTGAAGAAGTAGTTCATATCAATAGAAATTTCCTTCAAACACCAGAACCAGAAGTAGTGCATCAAACATTTGAACAAGAAATTGTTCATGATAATCAGTTGGTGGAGAAAAATGATGACATTCAAATACCAACTGAAGCAGCAGAAACTGAAACTGAAGAAAACGTTCAGTTACCAACTGAAACAATTGCTGAAATCGATCCAACCAATTCTGAATACAGATGGAAGAAATCACATCCACAAGAATTGGTGATATGTAATCCATCTGATCCGGTAAGAACTCGGAATCAAATGATTATTTTATTTATTCACTTAGCATTCGTTTCTCAAATTGAACCAAAGAAAACTGATGAAGCTCTTGCTGATCCTAATTGGATAAATGCTATGCAAGAAGAGCTAAATCAGTTTACCCATAACAATTTCTAGAATTTAGTTCGAAGACCAATTTCTAATACCATTATAGGTACAAAGTAGGTCTATAGGAACAAACTGAACGAAGATGGTTCATTTGTGCACAATAAAGCAAGGCTTGTAGCAGAAGGATATAGACAAGAAGAGGGAATTGATTATGACGGGACATATGAACCAGTTGCACGACTAGAAGCAATCAGAATTTCCCTCGCCTATGCCACTTTCAAAGACTGCAAAGTCTACCAAATGGATGTCAAGAGTGCATTTCTGAATAGTCAGTTGCAGGAAGAAGTGTATGTTGAACAACCACCAGGTTTTGTTAATCACTCCTTTCCTGATCATGTTTATCATTTGAATAAAACTTTATATGGTCTGAAATAATCTCCAAGAGCTTGGTATGAGACACTTTCAAAATTCTTAAATAATCACGATTTTACTGTAGGAACAGTTGACAAAACTTTGTTCAAATTTTCAAATAATTATCATATTTTACTTGTGCAAATATATGTTGATGATATTATTTTTGGGTAAACTAACCCCAAATTATGTGAGAAATTTGCCAAATTAATGCATGAAAAATTTGAGATGAGTATGATGGGTGAAGTGACGTTCTTTCTTGGTTTTCAAATAAAGCAACTGAAAACTGGTATTTTTATCAGTCAAATAAAATATACGAAGTAAATTCTTAAGAAATTTGGCATGGAGACATGTTCAACAGCACACACTCTCATGAGCTCATCAATTAAATTAGATAAATATGAAGGGAGAATATCAGTTGAAACGGCACTCTACAGAAGTTCAATAGGTTCTTTATTATATCTAACTGCTAGTCGTCCTGATATTGTATTTGTTGTTTGCATGTGTGCGAGATTTCAAGCTGATCCTAAGAAATTGCATTATTCAGCTGCCAAACGCATATTGAAATATCTTAAAGGCACACAAAATGTGGGCTTATGGTATGGTAAGGACTCATCTTTCAATTTAGTTGGCTATTTAGATGCAGATTATGCAGGATATAAACTTGATCGTAAAAGAACCAGTGGATCATGTCAGTTTCTAGGAGATAGACTGATTTCCTGGTTCAGCAAAAAACAAGCATCCATTGCAACTTCTACAACTGAAGCAGAGTATCTAGCTGGTGGAAGCTGCTGCGCTCAACTGCTCTGGATTCAGCAAAAACTGAAAGATTATGGAATCATTGCAGAAAAATCACCAATCTTCTGTGACAATACAAGCACAATTGCGATCACATATAATCCAGTTCTTCACTCCAGGATCAAACACATTGACTTCAGACATCACTTCATCAGAGACCATGCCCTAAAGAAGGCAATCAGGATGGAGTACATATCAACTGAACAACAAGCAGCTGACGTCTTCACCAAGCCATTACCCGAGACTAAGTTTTCTTACTTTCGTAATATTCTTGGATTAATTTATTTATCTTAATCTTAGTTGCACTATGTCGGCTAGTGTTGTCAATCAGTGGTTATTCGGTTGTTACTAATTTTAATTCAGTTAGTTTCAATTAGATTGCAGAGAATATGGAAATGAAATTGATAAATGGAAATGAATTAAAATAGAAACTTTATTGATAATACCTAGCTGCTATTAGACGGTTTTGTTCTATCTATACTGCATCTAGCCAATCAGATAACCATAAGGACATCTCTTCAGAAATTTTTCTAAAATCTTCTATAAAGGCTATTTTGTCCAAGATCATATACTCCTTGCTGAGCATCAGGTAGTATAGACCTTCATCAGTTACAAGGTCTGAAGTATGAATGACGGAGAGACGCCACTTATACTTGATTTCAGTTGCCTTCTGCTCATCAGTAGCAACTAATTTATCTCTTTGAATAGTTTGCAGATCTTGAATTTTCGTCCAGATGGACATTACTTTATCGAAGACAAAGTCTTCTATATACTTTTTCCAAGTTTCCACGAATGAAAGCCCTTCTACAAAATTGGGCTTATTGGAACTGCGTGCTTTCTCCATCTGCACTTAATCAATATTATCTGCTAAAATATTTTGTATCTGATAACTGAAGAAACAAAAGAAGATGAAGAGACATCAGTCAAACGGATGCAATTAATTCATCGAGGATTAGATTCTCTCACTCTTTTCAATTATATGCATTTATTTTGGGGGAGTGTTGATTTTAAATTAGTTAACTGATAAGGCAATTTTCAGTTGGTCTTCAACTGAACTGATTCAGTTTTTAAATGATCACTCAGTTATTGACTTAACTGATCTTATCATATAAGTTAACTGATTATCAATAAAAATTCTAAATTAAGTGATGTGACTTTTAAAATTACGCATTTAATTATGTCAATCATTGAATGGTGATTGGTAACGTGGCCCATGAGGTTCAAGAAATTTTTATTCATGTTTAAACACCACGTTCACAGGTTTTTAACTCAATTAGTCTTGAACTGACACATGTCCAAAATTTCGAATAGTCACCAACATATAAATGAACCCGCCTGATTTCATGAAACGACCCCGATTTTTTTTTTCCTAATATCTAAACCAAAACTTTTAAATTCCTAAATAAAATAATTTAACATAATCATGAATCCTAATAAATTAACAATTTAAAACTCAAGTGCATAAAATAATTCCTAAATCAACACCTAACCAAAACATCCTAAATTGTCCTTTGAAAAGATCACTAACAATAAAAATAAAGCATAAGAATTATCTAATAAAAATCATTAACATAAATCTTAAATCTAATAAACTAGTGCGGAAACATAAAGGCCCTCGGGTGTGTACTGCTGCACTCGATCGACTCAATCGTCACCACCTCCAAAATTCATCAAATCCTACATCATACAAACCTAGTGAGTCTAATGACTCAGCACGTTCTAAACATAGATAACAAATAATACATATACAAGCACATGCATTTAAAAATCCTTTTTTTATTTAAAATAGCTTTTGAAAATAAATAAACCATTTTAAAATCCTTTAAAAATCATTCAAGGATAATTAAATCATAAATAGAAAAATCATTTTAAAATAACTTTAAGCATAAATAAATCATTTTAAAAAAAATAGCTTTAGTCCTCATCGTAAATCATATATCATAAAAATTATTTTTATCATAAGCTTTCAATCATATATCATTTTGGGTGAAGTTTGATCCTTGAAAGTGACTAGCTTTTATCCTTTGGTCGACTGCAGTCTTAGCTCCACATGGTCCATGGGGGTGTGCACTAGGCTCCACCGTGGAAATACGTTCGTCGGGGCTCCCTCGGGGGCCTTCTCCCATTGCAAGTTCTTCCCTTCTGAATCAGATAGATTCATATCTGAAAGAGGTTGGATCCGTCGGGACTGGCGGTGACAAAGCCCGTATTTCGTATTCATAATTTTGCGGAATTATTAAAAATTTTCTAAATAAATAAATAACTTGCCTAATTTATAAAATAAACATGTAAATAATTTTAACTTTAAAATAACAGCGGAAGCAAATATTGTTTTCAAACAACAATTTAAAAATAATCCAACGTATTAAAACTGAGTTTGAATAATAAAAGGTGCATAAATTAAAACATGAGGTCCTCGGGTATACTACTGCTGCCAAAAGATCGCTCACTGGTCTACGCCCTCCGTCTCGACCTCATCAGTACCTACAACAATCAAGTCTAGTGAGTCTAAAGACTCAACATGTATATATTGTGAATAACAAGTAAATATATCATAAAATCGCATGCAACGTAAAAATATAGTATCGTAAAGCGCATGGTGAAAATCGTATCATGAATAATTATAACTACGTGCATATCTGAAAATCATACGTAAAAGCTTTGCTCAATAGAGCTCTGTCATGTCATATCATAATTTTCTGGTAGAGATAATGTTTCTAAGCAAGTGGCCCATAACATAACGTAAGCGCCTGATCAGACTAAACCACAGTATACTGGGCGGTAGAGATCAATCACAGCCCTTGGACTGGATGTCCGTACCCATACATAATCATAAACCGGTCTTAAGTCACCGGGTGGAGAGGTCCTCGGTTGCGCCTACCGACTTCCAAACCCATAAGCATAAGGTGGCCACAAGACATATCGCATATATCTCAAAAATAAACATTTTATATTTTTATGCACGTAATATAATTAAAACCTTATTTTTACCAGATGAGTTGGATCGTTCCCAGGCTTGCTGCGACTTACTACTAATATGCAATAAATCTTAAATTGACAAAATTTTAACAATAGAACCAAAAATGAGACGATTCGGTCCAATAACTTGATTTTTAACCATGGCTTCGTACCAACCCGAACCAACATTAAACCGAAGTTTAACCATGATTAAAAATACCCCAAACATACTGAAAAATATGCACAAGGACTGTAAAACATGAAAATAGGTGAATGGAACTCAAAACCATATAACACTCTTTCGAGAGTCATTTTGGCACCTTTCACCGTAATTTCTCGTACGACCTCTAAACTCGACCAAATCGCAAACGGCCAAAAACACGACTTTCCTAACTCATTAAGGTAGTGTCCAGACCAAGGCCATGGGCTAAAAGCCAACCAAGGACTCAAAAAAACCTCCTGAACCGAAATGAAAGTTGCTGTCAAAATACAGTAGTAGCATTTTGTGTGTTTGTAGAGTAAATCCTGAAATTTATGACTATGGGCTTGAACCACCGCCCAAGGACTCTTACCAACATCCTAAGGTATTGATTGAACCATGGCTAAGGGCTAAAAGCCAACCACATTTAATCCAACATCTCAAAACCGAAACTTACCCACACCAAAAATCAAAATTTTTAAACCCGAGGAGCACTTGTCAAGTTTCTGTAAAAATCTGAGGGATCCATGAAACAAGCTTTGAAAAGATGATTTGGCCACGTCCTAGACATGATAAGGAAGGGTTCTAACCATGGCTATAGTCCCTAGGACAGCCAAGATTCGAACACCCCTCAAACAACTCAAGAACAGAAAATTGTGAACCAACTCTGTAGCTTGTGTGAAACATTTGCTGTCATGCTTTTGTTTCAAAGATTTGGACTCAAACCAATGAATCAATAACTCCCTATCACACTCTAAAACATTCCTAGAAGCAGCCATGAATGCCTGGAACCGAGCAACTCCCTGTAAACAACACAAACATACAAAACCGTGAAGCACAAAGCACAAGAGCCGAGAATGACCTGTGCAGAATTTCTTGCAAAGTTGCTGTCAAAATTTCGTTTTGTTGCATGAATCATGAATACATAATGGCTTAAAAATATCTATACGACTTGATTGAAGAGCAAAGAAACAATATATACATGCCTGGAATTTGTTTTGAAGAAAACAAATCAAAACGACAATACGACGCGACGGAACCGAGTTGGATATCTTTTCTTGTTTCCTGCTGTGATTTTCACGATTTCTGCAGCTGGTTTCTTCTTGATATTTCGGTCATAGGAATGGGGAAAATGTTATGTAATGGAGGTGGTGGTTACAAGAGGTGTTAAAGGTGCCATAATATGTATTAAGGTGGGAGGTTACAAGTCAATAAGTTGAATGGAATTTGAATGGCACTTAAATTATTTCCTCATGCTTGCTGCCGATTCTTTTATTTGTTTCTTGTTGCACGTTCCAGCTAATTTCCTAGGCTAGTGGTTTGAGGAGGAATGAGGTGGATTGTAGTGTTTGAATTTATTAATTAGTGAATTAAAATGATCAAAGGAATGAATACACCATGAAGTCTCATTATAGGTGCTTTGAAAGGAAAAGTTACTACACCTTTGAATTGTATTGACCAAATTCCAACTAATTTTGAATGGTATTTTATGATTTAACTTTGCATTTTAATTGTTTAAGTTTTTTTTTTAAAACCTCCATTATATATATTTTAATGCATTAACAAATTAATTTAGTTTAGAATCCTCCTTAGAATTTTGCATGGCATGTATGACCTCAAATTTAAATATTCAAATGCTATGTTTAATTTCTTGAATATATTATACTTAGATTAATTCCTCCCCCATTTATTTACATATTTTTATTTAAGCTTTAATTATATATTAACCTAAAGAATTTATTTACCAACTTAGCTCTAATTAATTAAATAAATTCTAAAACATTCTTTTTCTTTAAATTAAATTATTCCTTGACTTAGATTAAATTTAGGAATATTTTTCTTATTATTAATCTTATTTCTAATTTCCAAACTCCGGTCCGTCCTCGCGTATTTAACTGAAAAGATAAAACTAAACTTTTGCATTTAAAATAAATAGTTATGACTTGTCAAATATCAAAATGAATTAGACCCTTCATATATATATATATAAACATTTTTAAATTTAAATAGTAATAATTATGCATGGCTTATACGTAGTCTGATTTTCGGGTTGTTACAATCTTCCCCCCTTAAATTGAATTTCGTCCCCGAAAATCGCTAATCCTCGATAATCCAAAAGTTTAGATTCTTAATTCTATTATCCCAACAATCCACGCTACCGCTGCGCTACTCTGATAAAAATTAAGTCATAGGCTGTCCTTACGTTTCTTCAATCCTAATTAGATTGCCTACCAAAAATCTCATTTGCGAATCGCAACTTAAAACGACTTATGGTAACTTAGCTTTACTTTACTATGACCTCGAATTCTGACTTTTCTCATCGTTCCCAATATTAGAATTGGTGGTTCAAACTTATCATGTCTTACCTTCCCTATACTATACCCGTAATGTTCAACGACCTATTACATTAGCATTTACGCAGTTCAACTTAAAGACTCTTAGCACCAAAGGTTACTGATCAACTTCTATCCTCAGTGATACACTTAAAAGTTAAATCTTATCTCAGCTCCATAACAAAATTAGTCTAAGATCCTTGAATCGAATCTTTATCTTACAGCCCAAACTTATATAACTTAACTATTTACGAGTATACCCCAAATATAAAATTGTTGCAAATCTTAAACCTCAAATAACGTTAATCCATAAAACCCAATTATACAACATTGACCTTCTACCAATATTTTAAAGCCCTTCAAGTCTCAATTATATTATATGCTTAAACCATTTTCTTTCCAATTACAATATAGTTGAGGCCTAAGACTCTGGACTTTCCTCATTGAAACAAATGTCGCATTCTTAAGTATCATCAATGCTTAATTAAGTCTAGTGTATAAAACTTAATAAGTTATCTCATGTTAGCGATAAACTTACTCTAATAATTCAACTTCGCTCATATCACCCATAGAGTTCTAAAATTCCCATATCAAGATTTCGGATTTCTTACTCAATTAAAATCTTAATGTTAGTTCATTGGTACTCTATGTTGAACGCCTCTAATTCTCTTTTTGTTTTTATTTCACCCAAAACTTATGTATGAACACCTATCTTATAAATCTTGAAATTCAAGCTTATGCAACCCAAATAATATTAGATAGTATAACTCCAGCCCACATATCCGCTTAGTCCCAAATTTCTTAATGACTTTCAAAATTCCTCAAGATAAGGTGTCTTATTCAATTCTTACATGCGTCTATCGAGTAACCTAACCATTCATCATACTCAACTTTCTAGAAAAATCAAATTCCCCCAAAGGTATAATTCTAACTGTTAAGATCCTGGTTAAAACTTACGACACATCAAACTTAAATTCCCAAAAAAATTCGCTAACTCAATGTTTACTCTTATAACTTAGCTAACCGATAAATTTTTACTTTAACTTGTCGTCACTTTAAATTCTTAATTTGCCACGACGTTATATCACCAACGCTTAAATTTTCAAGCCCAAGATTTATTCATCCTACAGTGTCCTTGATTGTCATTCCTTATAACATTATAATCCAGCTATTTCGAGGTTCTAATCATCTTTCCAAGCTTAAATTACCGAAAATTCTTATCATTTAAACCTTTCAATTCTCATCTCAAGAATTTTTTTTTTTTTAAATCACGAAAATTCCACAATTACCCATGAGTTCTCAGTATTCCCAATTTCATTTTATAGATTTCCCGTATCATAAGGTTCAATAGCATTAAGTTTATTAAACCCAAAATTAATTCCCATAACACGTCTTACATTTCTATAAATACTCAAAATCCCAAGTGTTCCTCAAAATTTCGCATTTAATCCTTAAAATTTTGAAAATTGCAATCTGACCCTTATAGTTCTCCCAATTTACATTTTGGCCCTACAACTCTTCGAAATTTGCATTATTGTCCCCATAAAATTTCCCATCTTTACCTCATTAAACTTTTAAATTCTCGAACTCAAAATTTAATCCCCAAAATTTGGTAAATTCGAAAATAGTCCCTTAGAATTTTGTTTTGCACTTAGGTCCTCAAATTATTAGTAATTACAATTAGGTCTTTAAAATTCTCAATTCCTGCAATCCAATCCTTAAATCCAACTATGTAGAGCATGCATCCTAAATAAATTCTCATAATTAATCTTACATTTTCATAGATACTTAAAATCCTCAAATTGTACATTTATAATCCTAAAGATTGTCGTAGTCTTCGAATCGCTATTGCTTATATGAAATCCTCAAAAATTTACTCGACTAGCAACCAAGAACCATCAATAATTTCTTAGAAATTCTACAAGTCCCAAAAGCATTCATAATTTTCAAGATTAACTTATGACCCATAAGGAGGACATCAGTACTACTGACCAAAAAAATTAATATAGTCAAATCATTTTCAACTTCTCCTAAAGCCCAATATTCGAATTCTTAGACATTTCCAATTCCAAACGTAACCAACATGCATAATTACATTATTTCTTTAAATTTAAATAAATACTGCATAATCAAAATCTGAACGTAAAATATTTCATGAAAACATGTTGTTAAAATATTTCATGCTTTAAACAAAGTGCGTAAACGTAAAACTTACAGACCGAAGGCGTGACTTCATGAGCTTCTCGAGAGCAGTAGTAGTACAACCCTTTACAAGATCATAGGCTCTGATACCAACTGAAAAGGCCCGTATTTCGTATTCATAATTTTGCGGAATTATTAAAAATTTTCTAAATAAATAAATAACTTGCCTAATTTATAAAATAAACATGTAAATAATTTTAACTTTAAAATAACAGCGGAAGCAAATATTGTTTTCAAACAACAATTTAAAAATAATCCAACGTATTAAAACTGAGTTTGAATAATAAAAGGTGCATAAATTAAAACATGAGGTCCTCGGGTATACTACTGCTGCCAAAAGATCGCTCACTGGTCTACGCCCTCCGTCTCGACCTCATCAGTACCTACAACAATCAAGTCTAGTGAGTCTAAAGACTCAACATGTATATATTGTGAATAACAAGTAAATATATCATAAAATCGCATGCAACGTAAAAATATAGTATCGTAAAGCGCATGGTGAAAATCGTATCATGAGTAATTATATCTACGTGCATATCTGAAAATCATACGTAAAAGCTTTGCTCCATAGAGCTCTGTCATATCATATCATAATTTTCTGGTAGAGATAATGTTTCTAAGCAAGTGGCCCATAACATAACGTAAGCGCCTGATCAGACTAAACCACAGTATACTGGGCGGTAGAGATCAATCACAGCCCTTGGACTGGATGTCCGTACCCATACATAATCATAAACCGGTCGTAAGTCACCGGGTGGAGAGGTCCTCGGTTGCGCCTACCGACTTCCAAACCCATAAGCGTAAGGTGGCCACAAGACATATCGCATATATCTCAAAAATAAACATTTTATATTTTTATGCACGTAATATAATTAAAACCTTATTTTTACCGGATGAGTTGGATCGTTCCCAGGCTTGCTGCGACTTACTACTAATATGTGACACATGCAATAAATCTTAACTTGCACAAAACTTGACAATTGGACCAAAAACGAGACGATTCGGACCAACAACTTGATTTTTAATCATAGCATGTACCAACCCGAACAAACATTAAACCGACGTTTAACCATGATTAAAAATACCCCAAACATACTGAAAAATATGCACAAGGACTGTAAAACATGAAAATAGGTGAATGGAACTCAAAACCATAAAACACTCTTTCGAGAGTCATTTTGGCACCTTTCACCGTAAATTCTCGTACGACCTCTAAACTCGACCAAATCACAAACGGACAAAAACACGACTTTCCTAACTCATTAAGGTAGTGTCCAGTCCAAGGCTATGGGCTAAAAGCCAACCAAGAACTCAAACCACCACCAAAACCGTGACCCAAAGCTGCTGTCAAAAAGGCAGCAGTAGCAGCTTGTGTGTTTGTAGTAAAAATTCTGAAATTAATGACTATGGGCTTGAACCACCGCCCAAGGACTCTTACTAACATCCTAAGGCATGGCTTGGACCATTTCTAAAGGCTAAAAGCCAACCACAAACCAAGCCATCACCTAAGACAATGCACAGCTCAAACCGAGAATACAACTTTCTGTGTAGTGTGATGTATTGACTTGTTTTACTGTCTTGGGTCGTTCCAATGGCCATTTGATTGACCATGTCTCGATCTAGACATGATGGAGTGTTGTATGAACCATGGCTACGGGCTAGGAGCCAACCATCATCCATACAAACACTAGAAACTCGAAACTCACTCACACAGAAATATGAAGAACCGAAATGCACTTGAATTGTTTTGGTAAAATTTTTATGGATCCGTGAACCCAGCTTTAAAAAAATGATTTGATCACATCCTAGACATGTTAAGGTAGTGTTCCAACCATGGCTACCGTCCCTAGGACAGCCAAGATTCGAACACCCCCTTAAACCACTCATGTAGCCAAAACCGAGACTCACTTTTGCTGCTAAAGAATAAAGTTGCTGTAATTTCTTTGTTTGTGTGTGTATGGACTTAAAACACTGAACCGAAAACACCCTAACACGTTCTAAATTATGCCTAGAAGCAGCCTTGGCAGCCTGGAATCGAAGCAACTCCTGAAATCAACAAAACATCTCAAACCGTGAAGTTGGAAATCAAATGAGTTGAGAAAATCTGTGCAGATTTTTACTTGGGAACTTGCTGTCAATTTCGTGATTTTTGCTTGAATCATGGTTATATAATGGTTTAAAAATATTTATAGGACTTGATTGAAGAGCAAAGAAACAATATATACATGCCTGGAATTTGTTTTGAAGAAAACAAATCAAAACGACAATACGACGCGACGGAACCGAGTTGGATATCTTTTCTTGTTTCCTGCTGTGATTTTCACGATTTCTGCAGCTGGTTTCTTCTTGATATTTCGGTCATAGGAATGGGGAAAATGTTATGTAATGGAGGTGGTGGTTACAAGAGGTGTTAAAGGTGCCATAATATGTATTAAGGTGGGAGGTTACAAGTCAATAAGTTGAATGGAATTTGAATGGCACTTAAATTATTTCCTCATGCTTGCTGCCGATTCTTTTATTTGTTTCTTGTTGCACGTTCCAGCTAATTTCCTAGGCTAGTGGTTTGAGGAGGAATGAGGTGGATTGTAGTGTTTGAATTTATTAATTAGTGAATTAAAATGATCAAAGGAATGAATACACCATGAAGTCTCATTATAGGTGCTTTGAAAGGAAAAGTTACTACACCTTTGAATTGTATTGACCAAATTCCAACTAATTTTGAATGGTATTTTATGATTTAACTTTGCATTTTAATTGTTTAAGTTTTTTTTTTAAAACCTCCATTATATATATTTTAATGCATTAACAAATTAATTTAGTTTAGAATCCTCCTTAGAATTTTGCATGGCATGTATGACCTCAAATTTAAATATTCAAATGCTATGTTTAATTTCTTGAATATATTATACTTAGATTAATTCCTCCCCCATTTATTTACATATTTTTATTTAAGCTTTAATTATATATTAACCTAAAGAATTTATTTACCAACTTAGCTCTAATTAATTAAATAAATTCTAAAACATTCTTTTTCTTTAAATTAAATTATTCCTTGACTTAGATTAAATTTAGGAATATTTTTCTTATTATTAATCTTATTTCTAATTTCCAAACTCCGGTCCGTCCTCGCGTATTTAACTGAAAAGATAAAACTAAACTTTTGCATTTAAAATAAATAGTTATGACTTGTCAAATATCAAAATGAATTAGACCCTTCATATATATATATATAAACATTTTTAAATTTAAATAGTAATAATTATGCATGGCTTATACGTAGTCTGATTTTCGGGTTGTTACAGGCGGGGCTCGAACCCGCAGCTTCCGCCTTGACAGGGCGGTGCTCTGACCAATTGAACTAGGTTCCATTTGTATACTTGGCGGAATTTGGCACCATTGATATCGACACATCTGAGATCGCCAAATGGGAAACTACAGGATAGTATATATAAAGACGGGAGAAGGCCCCCGAGGGAGCCCCGACGAACGTATTTCCACGGTGGAGCCTAGTGCACACCCCCATGGACCATGTGGAGCTAAGACTGCAGTCGACCAAAGGATAAAAGCTAGTCACTTTCAAGGATCAAACTTCACCCAAAATGATATATGATTGAAAGCTTATGATAAAAATAATTTTTATGATATATGATTTACGATGAGGACTAAAGCTATTTTTTTTAAAATGATTTATTTATGCTTAAAGTTATTTTAAAATGATTTTTCTATTTATGATTTAATTATCCTTGAATGATTTTTAAAGGATTTTAAAATGGTTTATTTATTTTCAAAAGCTATTTTAAATAAAAATAGGATTTTTAAATGCATGTGCTTGTATATGTATTATTTGTTATCTATGTTTAGAACGTGCTGAGTCATTAGACTCACTAGGTTTGTATGATGTAGGATTTGATGATTTTTGGAGGCGGTGACGATTGAGTCGATCTAGTGCAGCAGTACACACCCGAGGGCCTTTATGTTTCCGCACTAGTTTATTAGATTTAAGATTTAAAGATTTATGTTAATGATTTTTATTAGATAATTCTTATGCTTTATTTTTATTGTTAGTGATCTTTTCAAAGGACAATTTAGGATGTTTTGGTTAGGTGATGATTTAGGAATTATTTTATGCACTTGAGTTTTAAATTGTTAATTTATTAGGATTCATGATTATGTTAAATTATTTTATTTAGGAATTTAGAAGTTATGGTTTAGATATTAGGAAAAAAAAAATCGGGGTCGTTTCATTTCAGTTCCTTACGAGCATTTCTACTCTCAAGATCATATCAAACACAGAGCTTTTCTCTTACACAGATCTTCAAACAAATCAGAAATGGCAACCAAGTTCCCGCTTACATTCTAGATGCTATGGCGATTGATTTAGATTCAGTCCTTTCTATCCAGGACGAAGCCATTCGATGTGTCTTTCTCAAGCCGGAAGCAACTTGATTGAAGAAATTTCTTGGGTCATCAACTCAAGAAATCTATTCCAGGAGATTCAAGACTTCTAAGACAACAGCTTCATCTCCGTTAATGGGAAAATCACAATGACTCTCATCAGCAAGTTGCTGACTATTGATGAAGAATCCTTTAGCACCATCTTCCAACTACCTTTGGATGGTCTCTCTCATTTTTCTGAAGTAAATATATATGATATTGAGGAGATGCTGACGCTTCTATCTGTTGATAGGAAGAAGGTAAAGGTATCTGATACCAAAAAGGAGCTGAAGTATGAATTTCCGTTATTGACAGATATAGTGGCCAAGGGTGTACTAGCCAAGGCAGGCTATTTTGCTGCCCTTACCCTTGAGACGTTTCAAACCATGACTGTTGTGGTGAATGAACATAAATTGAACTGGTCAGCCATCTTTTTCAACATTCTGAAGAACATGGTTCAGTCGACCAAACAGTCCAAAGTATATGTTGTGAAAATCAGCTTCATTCTGAAAATTAAAGGTTTGTTAGATGACTCTGCTGAGAATTCATCAAAATTCAAAGTCTTAACTGCTAAGAATGTTCAGCCACCAAAGACCAAGCTGGACATGTCCCCTAAGCAGTTTGCCAAAATCAAAAAGGAGATTGGGACGCAGACAGCTCCCAAATAAGCCAAGAAGACCAAGAACTTGGCTCAGAAAAAGGCAATCGAGAGGAAACTGATTGTCAGTGAAACTGAATCGTAGAAGAGCCCATCTCCGAAAATTATCAAGAAGCCAAGGTCCCAAAAGACCAAACCAACTACTGATGTGGAAGTTGTCCCAGCTGAGAGATTAAATACAACTGGAGATGAACAGCCTATTATTGCTATACCAATCAGGGCAGTTCCAGTTACTACTATAGTTGAACATCAACGTCCTCCTCCAACTGCTCCCGCAAAAAAAGACTATCACCGAATTTGGTGAGAAGCCGAAACTAGTTGGAGTGAAAGTACCACTCATCACTATCACCGGTTGAACTATAATGCATTTTTCCCAACCAAAAGGAGTGATGATACATGAAAAAGTGGATTTAACAATGTCAGGGTTGAGCATTACTCATGCTCTCACCGACCCAAATGGTAATGGCAAGTAATTGAAGAGCCCAGACCAAGCAATCCGATTCAAATTCATATTGATTTAATATGGGAAGAAATCAATGAGTTCTCTGAATCAAAGTTGGAAGTGTATAATGAACGGGTCAAGTTTAGAACAGACGTTTTTGGCAGACGATTGTAGAAAACATCAGTTTCTGATAAATTCATCGCTCTGGAGAAAATAGTGCTCAAAATAGTTAAAGCTGGCACCATAGCTCAAGCGCTGGAGAGGAGGAGCTATTTCTTTGATCTGATGTGTGTCAAGAAGCTGGCTGAAGTCACAGCTCAGCTACGCACAAATTATGATCCTACCAGTCCAACTGCCCGCAATGACAGAGCAGTTTTTCACCAACTGAACACGGATCTTCTATCATTGCAGATGAATATCAAAAATTGAGAAATGGATCAACAATTATACATTCCAGTTAATTCCCAAAAATCAACCTCGGACAAGCAGGCTGAACCCTTGAATCAGTCAGAGTTATCCAAAGAAGCAGCTGTTGAACAAAGTGATCAAGTAACTGCTTCTTCTTCCAAGGATACTCAACCGTCATCTTCTGCTCCTCAATCTTCTCAAGCAGGTCTTCAACTATACACTGATGCTGAGTTGTCACTGGCCAATGTCAATGAATTATAAAATAAGTTGCCACTGATATCGAGCTGCACGTGTTAACTGATGAACCAGTTGAATACCAGATCTGTAATATCCCGACCTTTTGTCATGTTATAGTTAATGGTGTAATTCATGATTTATTGTGATGAGGCATGGTTATAGATATTTTGATGGTTATTGGTTATGGATAGGTTTATTGGGATGGTTTAATATGGTTATTGTTTACGGTTATGGTTTATGATTATTGTTTGGAGTTATGTTTATGTTGGTGTTGGTTATGGAAATGGATAGTTCTTGTTGTGTTGGTTTATTGGATGAATTGAGGATGTATTGGGATGTTAGGTTTATTGGTATTGAATGGTTTGGGTAAAGATTGGATTTATAGTGTTTTGGAAGGCGTGTTTGGTGCAGGAGACAGCGCCGCAGCGCCTGCGCCGTAGCCGAGGCGCTGCGGCTCCAATCAAGTGGCGTCGTGGAGCATGTTGTGCGGATAGTGTGTTTTTAAAACACGTTTTTGGATGTATTGGAGGCTTTTAATACTTGATTCTAGTCCCTTCTACTCATTTCCGCCGTTCTTCTTTCTTCTCCATCGGTTTATGCCCTTTTCTCTTCAATTTTCTCTCCACTTCTCTACTTCAAATTTCAAAGGTTCTAGTGGAATTTTGAGTATCTCCTACCTTAGTATTCAACCTACAAGGTAAGAATTCTTATTATTGGAATTCAGAGGGGTTGATATTATTGAAGGGTTAAGTTGGGTTTATTGATTCATTGGATTATTGGTGATGATTGTTAGTTATATTGTGTAATTTGGTTTTAGGGTTTCTTTCAAGGTCATCAAGGCCATTATAGTACTTGTAGGGTTTCTTTCATGATATTTATATGTATACAATCCATGTTTATTGTTAACTAACTCCTTCCATTGGCATATACTTGATATATATATTGTTATGTATTCATTGTTCAAAGCTTATCATGGAATTCATTGACAAAAGAGCTAGTACTTAATTGTTCCTACCAAGTGTTTGTGAAAATGCCTCAATGAACTTTCCTACAATTAAAGCCAAGGAATTATAGTAATTCATGCATGTCATTGGCCAATCACATGATTATGAGAATCTCTCACAGTTTTGATATATTTATATATCAAAGAGATACTATCCACAGGTCACAGGTAACAGGCTATCATTTCCTTTCTTTTAATTCATGCCATGAAATCTTATCTATATTGCTTTGTTATCTATTGTTCATTGAAAATGATATTATTAATTTTTTATTGCCATTGATTCATTGTTCATTGTCATGGCTATAGCCATGTTCCAAGCCAAGCCCATGTATATGTATTTGTTATGTACAACTTTCTGCTTACTGAGTTTTATCTCATTCCAGTTAATGTCATTTGATGTAGGTGATAAAAAGATTGAAGCGGATTGTCCGAGGCAGGAGAAGTCATATAAAAGGCACTGGGAAATATTTTGTTTGTTCATGTCACTTTTATTTTGATTATGGTGAACATGAGAAGTTTAATTAATCGTGTATTTTGCTAAAATGAATTATGGGGTGAATGATATAGACTTTTTATTTTCTTTGGATGATACAAAAGTTAATGTTTATGTAAACTGATTTTAAAAATTTTATGATGTTAAATGGTATATTGTTCTTTCCCTTTCAAATGTTAATGCTTCCGCGTCTGTTTTTCGTTTTAAATTTAAATGTCATGAGAGGGGGTTGTTTCAATTGGTATCAAAGCAAAGTTTCCTGGACCATATATGACTTCTTCTACCTAGGACAATCTGATATGTTTTCGATCCTGCATCTATTGGTTTTAACATTGAGAATTGATTTTATTTCATTGCCATTGATGTACTCTTTCTTCCTATATATGTTAAAGTGAGCATATGTGTAGGATATGCCTCCCAAGCGAAAGATTACCGAAAGGGACGATAGGACCCCTCACATTGATAAGACGGTAAAAGTTGTCGATGAATTTAGTAAGCTATTGAAAGAACAAGCGAAGGTACATAGTGATCAGATTAAACAGCTACTGAGCATCCACCATCCAAGTCAAGGTCGTGGTCAAGAATGAGGACATGGTAGAGGAGAAGGTACCGAAGGTGGTTCTTATGAATTATTCAGGCGAATGAACCCTCCTGAATTTATCGGTGGTGCCGATCCACTCGTAGCTCTTGAATGGGTCAAATCATTGGAGGCTATCTTCGACTATCTGAAATTCACTGATCAAGATAGAGTGAGTTGTACTGTGTTTATGCTAGTGAAAGTTGCTCGCATCTAGTGGGAAGCTACGAAAGTGACTGTCAATTTTCACGAGTTAAAATGGGATGAGTTCAAAGAGTTATTTTATGCCAAGTATTTTTCAAGATAAGTTAAAGCGAAGAAAGTTAAATAATTTCTTGAGTTAAGACAAGATGCCTTGTCTGTTCCTGAGTATATATTGAAATTTGAAGAAGGATGTGTGTTTGTTCCGTTCATTGCTGAAAATGATAAAGAAAAAGGAGAACACTTCCTTCGGGGCTTGAAACCAGAAATTCGACGGGATATTCATATGGAAAAAGTGATTACTTATCAAGACATCGTTGAAAGAGCCTTACTTGCCGAGCACGATGAACAAGAGATTGAAAAGTAACGACAGTTAAGAAGGCAAGCTTTTCAAGCTAGAGGGCAAGGGACAAGCACTGGTACTCGAGGTGGTGACAAAGGAAAAGGCAAGATGGAGCAACGCTCTAAACCTTCTGCGCCTTCTTCAGTTATGGAGCGACCATTATGTCCCAAGTGTGGCAAGCCACACAAAGGTGATTGACTATTTGGGAGTGGCCGATGTTATAGATGCAAAGAAATCGGGCACACGGCATTGAAATGTCCTCTCACCTCTGACAAAGGAAAGGTACAGGGCAAAATCTATACAATGACAAAAGAAGGGGTCAATCCTGATTCTTCAGTCATATCAGGTAATATTCTAATATTTGACAATGAAGCACTAACATTTATTGATACTGGTGCAACCCATTCTTTTATGTCTGAAGTGTTTATGCATTCTATCTCTGTTGAACCTACTGTTATGCCATTACACTTCAATATTATGTTGCTCTCTGGTGATGAGATTTGTCCTACTAATATCCTTAAGGCATGTCCGGTACAGATGGGTACGAGATTGTTATATGCTGATTTTATTGTGATTCTGATCGTTGCATTTGATGTTATATTATGTATGGACTGATTATCCTCTTATCGTGCCATAATTGATTATGTGGGAAAAAATGTGGACTTTTTAACCGATAATCATGAGAATAATGAAATTGTTGGTCTAGGGTCATCGATAAGTACTCCCATTATTTCGTGTTTGCAAGCTATTAAATTGTTGGATAAGGGGTGTTAGTTTTTTGGCCTTGGTATCGGATGTGAGTAGGGAAAGTAATGCTCAACTACAAAAAATTGATTTGGTTCAAGATTATCCTGAGGCATTTGCTGATGATGTGCCTGGCTTACCTCCTGATCGAGAGGCAGAGTTTGTTGTTGAGATGAGTTCACGTACAGCCCCAATTTCCAAAGCTCCTTACAAAATGGCTCCAATTGAAATGAAAGAATTGAAGAATCAATTCTAAGAGCTATTAGATAAAGGTTTTGTCCGTCCTAGTTCCTCGCCTTGGGGAGCTCTGGTTTTGTTCGTGAAAAAGAAAGATGGATCGTTGATGTTATGCATTGATTATCGAGAACTCAACAAGGTAACCATTAAAATTAAATACCCTTTGCCTCGAATCGATGATCTTTTTGATCAATTGCAAGGGGAAACTGTGTTCTAGAAAATTGATCTTCGATCCGGATATGATCAATTAAAGGTAAAAACAGATGACATACCCAAGACTGCTTTTAGAACGAGGTATGGCCATTATGAATTTTTGGTAATGTCATTTGGATTAACTAATGTTCCTTCGGTGTTTATGAATTTGATGAATCGTGTCTTTAAGCCGTATTTGGATGCTTTTGACATTGTGTTTATTGACGACATTTTGACATATTCAAAGACACGAGAACTTCATAAGGAGCATTTGAGGATAGAGTTACAAACATTGAGAGAGAAACAATTATATGCGAAATTAAAAAAATCTGAATTTCGGTTAGAGCTAGTGGCGTTTTTGGGCCATATCGTGTCAAAAGAAGGAATAGCGGTCGATCCATATAAGATTGAATCTATTAAGCAATGGTCCATTCCAAAGACAGTTTCAGAGGTACCAAGTTTTCTTGGTTTGGCAGGATATTATAGACGCTTCATAGCAGATTTTTCGAAGATCGCATTGCCATTGACGAGTTTGACACGAAAGGCTGTCAGATTTAAATGAACCATAGAATGTCAACAAGCATTGCAAACCCTGAAAGATAAGTTAACTTCTGCCCCTGTATTAGTACTTCCTTGTGGTACTGAAGATTTTGTTGTGTATACAGATGCTTCTAAGCAGGATTTAGGTGCTGTATTGATACAGCGTGGGAAAGTGATCGCTTATGCTTCTCGGCAGCTAAAAGAATACGAGAAGAATTATCCCACGCATGATTTGGAGTTGGCAGCTATGGTTTTCGTCTTAAAGACTTGGGGGCACTACTTATACGGTTAGAAATGCGAAATTTTTACAGACCATAAAAGTTTGAGTTATTTATTTTCGCAGAAAGAATTGAATATGAAGCAGCGGAGGAGGTTGGAACTGGTAAAAGACTATGATTGCACTATTAGCTATCATCCTGGACAAGATAATTTCGTTGCGGATGCTTTAAGTCGTAAATCCAGTTCCTTATTGGGTTACATGATTCAGAAACTGTTGTTACTTAATTTGCAAAGGAACGAAATAACTCTGGTATTTCCAGGTACAGTAAATCAGTTATCTGCATTAGTTCTTCACTCTACTTTGTTTGATCGAATTTTGAAGGAACAACAGTTGGATAATCAGTTATTCGAGTTGAGGAGGAAAAGTGATCTGACAGGAGTTTCTGAGTTTGGGTTGAATCGTGATGGTTTGTTGACCTTTGGTGGTAGGATATCTGTTCCTGTGGGTGATGACATTCGAAAAGATGTACTTCTTGAAGCTCATACAGCGCCATATTATGTACATCCCAGTAGTACCAAGATGTACCAAAATCTTCGACGCCTTTACTGGTGGCCAGGTATGAAGAAAGATATCATGTTATTTGTTTCTGAATGTCTAACCTATCAGGTTAAGATTGAGCACCAGAGACCGGCGGGATTGTTGCAATCCTTGCCTATACCGCAATGGAAGTGGGAGCATATAACAATGGATTTTGTTGTTGGGTTGCCAAGGACTCAGAAAGGCTTCAATTCTATTTGGGTGATTGTGGATCGATTGACCAAGTCATCACATTTTCTTCCTGTCAAGACGACTTATTCTATGAATCAATAAACTGAGTCGTACATTCAAGAGATTGTAAGAATTCATGGAATCCTTATGTCAATTGTATCTGATCGTGACCCGAGGTTTACTTCTGAATTTTCAAAAAGTTTGCACCGAGCCTTTGACACCAAGTTTGCTTTTAGCACAACATATCATCCTCAGAGTGATGGGCAGTCTGAAAGGGTAATTCAAATTCTTGAAGATATGTTACGAGCGTGCACAATCGTTTCCCGGGAAGTTGGAATTCTAAATTGCCTTGGGTGGAATTCACTTATAATAACAGCTACCAGTCTTCAATCGGCATGGCACCCTAGGTGGCTTTATATGGAATAAAGTGCCGATCTCCCTGATATTGGGAAGAAATAGGCGAAAGGAAGATGTTGGGCCTAGAATTGGTCCAACAGACTGCAGATGTTGTGGCAGTAATCCAAGAACGAATGAAGACCGCTCAGTCTCGACAGAAGAGTTATGCCAATGTTCATCGACGGCCTTTGACATTCGAGGTAGGCTATCATGTTTTTATCAAGATAGCTCCTCTCAAGGGAGTAATGCGTTTTGGCAAGAAAGGCAAGCTAAGTCCTTGATACATTGGGTCGTTTGAGATTCTTGATAAGATTTGAGACAAAGCCTATCGTCTTACGTTGCCACCGGACTTGGATCGAGTTCACAACATATTTCATGTTTCAATGCTACGTAAGTACCTTTATAATCCCTCTCATGTTCTTCAGTACGACTCATTGGATCTTTTGCCCAGCTTAAGCTACGAGGAAATGCCGGTTCAAATTCTTAATCGCAAAGTTAAAGTGTTGAGAAACAAAGAAATTGGCCTTGTCAAAGTTCTTTGGAGAAATCAATTGATTGAAGAGGCCACGTGGGAACCGGAAGAAGAGATGAAATATCATTTTCCAAGTTTATTCGACTGTAAGCAAATTTCGGGGACGAAATTTTTATAAGGAGAGGAGATTGTAATATCCCGACCTTTTGTCATTTTATAGTTTATGGTGTAATTCATGATTTATTGTGATGAGGCATGGCTTTAGATATTTTGATGGTTATTGGTTATGGATTGGTTTTTTGGGATGGTTAAATAGGGTATTGGTTATGGTTATGGTTTATGATTATTGTTTGGAGTTATGTTTATGTTGGTGTTGGTTATGGAAATGGATACTTCTTGTTGTGATGGTTTATTGGATGAATTGAGGATGTATTGGGATGTTAGTTTTATTGGTATTGAATGGTTTGGGTAAAGATAGGATTTATAGTGTTTTGGAAGGCGTGTTTGGTGCAGGAGACAGCGCCGCAGCGCTGGAGCGTGCAGGCAGCGCTGCCAGCACTGCGGCACCAATCAAGTGGTGCCGCGGCGCTAGTTGTGCAGATGGTGTGTTTTTAAAACACGTTTTTTGATGTATTGGAGGCTTTTAATATTTCATTCTAGGCACTTCTACTCATTTCCACCCTTCTTCTTTCTTCTCCATCGGTTTATGCCCTTTTCTCTCCAATTTTCTCTCCACTTCTCTACTTCAAATTTCAAAGGTTCTAGTGGAATTTTGAGTGTCTCCTACCTTAGTATTCAAGCTGCAATGTAAGAATTCTTATTATGGGAATTTAGAAGGGTTGGTATTATTGAAGGGTTAAGTTGGTTTATTGATTCATTGAATTATTGGCGATGATTGTTAGTTATATTGTGTAATTTGGTTGTAGGGTTTCCTTCAAGGTCATCAAAGCCATTATAGTGCTTGTTGGGTTGTAAGTAGAAGCTTTCCTTTTATGCTCACATGAAATTTATATGTATACAAGCCATGTTTATTGTTAACTAACTCCTTCCATTGGCATATACTTGATATACATATTGTTATGTATTCATTGTTCAAAGCTTATCATGGAATTCATTGACAAATGAGCTAGTACTTAAATTGTTCCTACCAAGTGTTTGTGGAAATGCCGCAAGGAACTTTCCGACAATTAAAACCAAGTAATTCATGCATGTCATTGTCCAATCACATGATTATGAGTATCTCTCACAGTTTTGATATATTTATATATCAAAGAGATACTATCCACAGGTCACAGGTAACAAGTCATAGACTATCATTTCTTTTCCTTTAATTCATGCCATGAAATACCATCTATATTGATTTTTTATCTATTGTTCATTGAAGATAGTATGATTCATTGTTCATTGCCACTGATTCATTGTTCATTGCCATTGCTATAGTCATGTTCCAAGCCAAGCCCATGTATATGTATTTGTTATGTACAGCTTTCTGCTTACTGAGTTTTATATAATTCAAGTTAAGGTCATGTGATGCATGTGATAAAAAAGATTGAAGCGGATTGTCCGAGGCAGGAGAAGTCATATAAAAGGCAATGAGAAATATTTTGTTTGTTCATGTCACTTTTATTTTGATTATGCTGAACATGAGAAGTTTAATTAATTATGTATTTTGCTAAAATGAATTATGGGGTGAATGATATTGACTTTTGGTTTTCTTTTGGATGATACAAAAGTTAATGTTTATGTAAACTAATTTTAAAAATGTTATGATGTTAAATGGTATATTGTTCTTTCCCTTTCAAATGTTAATGATTCCGCGTATGTTCTTCTTTTTAAATTTAAATGTCATGTTAATCAGCCTCAGAGGCTGTTTTACAAAAATCTGAATAACCAGTTCAGTTGGCTGTCAAGACTGAACAGGTAGATCAAGTTGATATGGCTCAGTTGCACTAAGACAAAACAGAAGATGTGCCAGTGAAAATTGAAGAGCCAACTGAAGTGTCAGCTGAAAAATCAACTGAAGAGGCTCAGTTGCACTTTGAACTGACTGAAGAAGTGCAAGTGCAAACTGAAAGGCCAAGTGCTGCTCAACCTTCCACCTCTGCCAAAGACACACATCAAGAACTAGTTGAATAAATCATTACTGAGCCAGATCAAGCCGAAACTGAAGCACCACAGCTGAACATGGTTATTTTCAATGAAGAAGACACAGATGAACAACAAGATCTACTTGAAGCCTTGTCTCCTCATATACCCATGGCCGCTGACATTATTCTTGAAGAAATTCAGTTAGGCTTGATTAATCTTATTTCAACTGTTTCTGATCTAAAAGTCAACCCAACTATTGCACACTTTGAAGATTGATTCTATGATGGAGAACACTATGAAAAACCTTCAACAAGTTACCAAAGATATTATGTCTTTATTTCTCCAAATAGATCAATTAAAGAAGCACAAAGTGACTGTTCCAGCCCTTTTCAAAACTCAAGACACGCTGATCAATCGAATGGATTTTATACAAACAAGCATGACAAATAGGATGGATTTGATGCATGACCAAATCATGAATGACATATCTATTCACTACAAGAAATTCCACATTCAACCACACTCAAAACACAACGGTTTTATCAGAAATCGTTATCTTTTTTTCTTTGAACAACGGTTTTAACGAAAGCCGTTGTCTTTGTGAATTTTTTCCTTGTCAAAGACAACAGTTTTTTAAAAACCGTTTTCTTTTATGGCTCAACAACAATGTTTTTAGCAAACCGTTGTCTATGGGCGTGCTTTTTTGTTGCTAAGACAACAGTTTTCAAAACCATTGTCTTTGCGCTGGTTTTTTATTTAGCTAAGACAACGGTTTTTGTTAAAACCGTTATCGTTTATGCGTTACGACAACGGTTTTTATACCGTTGTCTATGAGCGGATTGTTTTAGTAGCTACGATAAAGGTTATTAATACTGAAACGTCTGCCCGTTTTATTGCTTAAAAAGTACTTGAAATTTTTTTTCCCCAAACCTCACTAAATCGACCGAAATGCATAATCACATGCATAAA
This sequence comes from Primulina huaijiensis, assembly GCF_012295235.1. Taxonomy (NCBI): domain Eukaryota; kingdom Viridiplantae; phylum Streptophyta; class Magnoliopsida; order Lamiales; family Gesneriaceae; genus Primulina; species Primulina huaijiensis. The sequence continues at coordinate 16,750,739 of NC_133309.1, read as the reverse complement.
ATATTTTGGAACCATTTTAAAAGTAAAACAACCAACTATTTTACCAAACCTCAAAACATTATTTGAAAAATATAGCCCATACTATAACCTCTCAAAACCTCTCATAAACGTAAATAATAAGTCGTCAAATATCTTTAACATAACTTAAAATCATAAATCATAAACTAGTGCGAAAAACTAGCGTCGGTCCTCGGGTTATGTGCACCTTCAGTCAAGTCAGATCAACCATCAAGGTCCGCATAATCATAATCATCATAATCACCTGCATCAAAACACATCATAATCTTGATAACAAGTAATACATATACAGATCACATACAACAGTGAAAAATACTTGTACTTAAAATATCGTTTTCATGAAGATGCATAAACTTTAAACATAATCATTTTCATGATGCATAAACTTTAAATAAAAACATTTTCATAAACGTTTTCATATCATCATAAACATATCCTTATTCATCATATTCATATTCATATCATCATCCACATATACGTATTCCTTTTTCCTTTCGTTGAATTCAGATCGTTAACTGTGACTTTCGTGTTCATCTACGTCTACGTGTTGGGCGATGGATCCATCTACAAGTAACCACAATACTGGGCGGCGGGGGCATCAGCAACACTCTCACCGGTCAACTGGGCCTTGGCTTATCCTCATCGAATGGAAATACGATCGTCGGGCTCCCTCTGGGGCCTTCTCCCATAAATGGGCTCTCTATGGGGCCTTTTCCCTCACGATATCCACATTCTTATCCTCATATCCTCATATTCGTATATATGGAAATACGATCGTCGGGCTCACACTGGGATCGTCACCCTCACGATATCTCCAACATATCATCATATTAGTCACAATTACTTCAATTCCTTCAACGTTTCATATTATCATCACTTTATAAAATTTAAACATGCATATAATGTTTTTCTTTTAAACCAAGCATGTAACATGTCTTTTAACGTTATAATTTCCTCATAAAAATCCATAAGTATTTTAAAATAAACATTTTAACATATAAAAATTCATAAACATCCATAATCATTGAAAATAATAATTTAGCATATAAAACAACATTCACGACACTGCCATGACGTTTACTAATTTCTAGGTGTAAAATAACTGTTTTACCTCTAGACGTAAAATTTCAAGTTTTTGACATTTTCTTAATTTCATTGACTCTAACATGTCCCAAATAATTATTTATTCTTACATGAAATTTCTCATATATTTTTTTTCTTAAATCGATGACTTTTAAATTAATATTTAAATAAGATGTGTTACTGCGTTTTAATCCCGAATTACACCATACTTCCATATAAAATTCCCAAATTAAAAACTTAGACTTCTAATAATTATTTGAACTTAAATATAATTTTTCATAATTTTATAAAGCTTAAAACTTGCTTTTTCAATTAATTCTTTAATTAACGTTTTGTGCGGCGATTAAATCCCGAATAAATCTAAAACTCCAATAATCTGACCCCAAATTTTAAACATAACATTTTTATTATTTATTCTACCCTTTTGAGCCATGAACCACACCTGTGGACCCATGGTTTCATTTTTCCTTCTTTAATTCTCGTTTTTGACCCATAAACCGAACCACCCGATCCAATGCCTAATTTACTCGAGCCACGCCCGAGCCATCTCGAGGCAAACCATAGTCAACCCACCTAGGGACCCTAATGACCAAGCCCAAGCCCCTGAACGAGCTCCTAAGTCGCACAATCACTCCTGGAAACCGACCCAATTGCGTGTGTTGTGTGTGTGTGAATCTCCTTCCCTTCACCAAGACTCCTAGCCAACTAGGACACCTCCAGCCCTCTAACCAAATACCACCCATGACCCTTACTGACCTTAGACCAAGCTCAGACCCAGCCAAGACCAACACAAGCCCCTAGATGTAAGAAGAAAACCACTCAACCAGTGGCAGCAGCCTCGCGCGACTCCATCTCTTCTCACGTTTCCATGTCTTGCTCGTGCCAGCAGTGACCCAAGCCACTCCACCCCCTGACCCAACCCTAGACCACCCTCACAAGACCCTAAAGGACCAGCCAAGCTCGCCCAAGCCAGCCGCGAGCCGCACTCCAGCAGCCTTCTTCCCCTGCGCGCTTTGGAAGAGTCCTTGCACCAACGTACTCCTCCTTGCTCGCTGCTCCTTGAGTCCTAGCATGGCTAGGACTCTACCAGCCCTCACACCTGAGCCTCCTCGAGCCCCAACCAGCCCTGGCCAAGCCCCACGACACCATGCATAGAAACCAAGCCATAGCATGAAGAAGAATCCAAACCAATCCCACGGTTCTTCTCTGATTTGGTGCATACGGTTTCCAGTCTGTTTCTATTTCTTGTGCAGTCGTTTAGTGTGTTCTTGGACCCCTTAAACTTTTATAAAACATGACCCTAACACCTCCTAATCATGGCAGCCCCTTAGATACATGAAATTCATGTTTTTTGGATCAAAATACATGTTTCAAAAACCACCTAGGATGCATGTGCGAAAATAAAAAGATTTGTAACTTGTTTTCATTCAAAACATTCTCAAATAAATAATATAGTGTGATAAATGTTTAAAAGAAAAAAATATGGCGTGCCTTTGCATATTTTACGCACGAAAACGAATCGACGATGCGAAGAACGGCGATGTACACCTTGGCTTGAATTTTCCCTTCAACTATCAAAGCATTTCCCGTGATTTTTCTTTTGTGTGTGCCGTGTATTTGAGGGGAGGGTTTTGGAGAGAATTTTGATAGCTTTTGGCGAACACCATGAAGGTTAAGGGGTGGGTTTTGATTATTTTATACTTAATTAATCATTAATTAAGCTTAGGCCCCTTAAGAATGTAATTAGACCCATTAAATCCATTACTGCTTAATTAAAATATTTAAAAATAATTTTGATTAATAAACTTTGTGAATTTATTAGCCGGGTTGCTAGGACGTTCGTATTTTTGTTGAAAATCGAACACCGATAAAAATTATGTCCCGGCGTATAAAATCACCTAAAAACCCCTTATTTCCAAAAATAAGAAAAAGCATCACCCTTATTATAAATAATTAAAAACAAATAATCAATAAAAACATTTTCTATTTTTCATTCATCGGTTTCCGATCCTCGATCGCAACTCGAATAACCTTTAAAAATACATTTTAATGCAACTATATAGAAAAATATATTTTAAACATGTCAATATGCACAACATAATTAATTTATGCAATTAAAACATTTAATTGAAATAAAAGATAATTTAATAATTGCATGCCTGTGGTTCGCATGGATATTTAAATTTTCGGGGCGTTACAAATACCGTTGTTTTAGACCCCAAAAAAACGTCAAAAAACAACGATTTTCTAAAAATGTGGCTAAATTTAGCGACGGTTTAGACAAAATCATCGCATGTACCATCGCTAAATTAAGTGACGGTTTTCATAAAACTGTCGTAAATTTTAAATTAGCGACGGTTAAATAAAACACAGTCGTTATTAGCGACGATTTGGTCATAACCGCCGCCAATAGCGATGGTTTAACAAAGAACCGTCGCTAATATGATTAACTATCGCTAATAGAGACTGTTTATTCAAAAACAGTCGCTAATAGCGACAGTTTTACCAAAATCCGTCGAAATTTGTCTATAAATAGCCGCATTCTCGATCCATTTTCCTCCACACCACTTCACAACACTTAAAATTTTTCTCTCATACACGATTTTAGTTTCGATATTTGGTATTTTTTTCGCTTCATTTTTTGTAAATTTTTAGTTAAGATCATGAATATTGGTAACATAGTAAAATCGTAAGTTTTTTTTTTTAGATTTATTAAATTATTAAAACAATTTTTTTTATTTTACTGAAAAAATTAGCGACGGACATCATGACAAATCGTCGCAAAAATTAGCGACAGACACTATGGAAAACCGTTGCTGACATTAAACCTTTTAGCGACGGACAATTTTCAATAAATCGTCGCAAATGGTATCTATGACAATGTTTTAAAATCGTTGTCGTTGAACGCATTTTTAACAACACAGCTTTTAACAACAGTTATAAAAGGCCTACGACAACGGTTAAAAACCGTTGTCGTAGGGCATTTTTTTTTTGTAGTGATTGTCACCTCTGAAGTTCGTACTCTATCCAAGCTAGTTGGTGGTGTTGACAAAAAGGAGGAAGAAGAACAATAGCAGCAGCAACAGCACTCTAAGAAGAGACCAAGTCAACAGAATGATCAAGGACCGGCTGATAAAAGAGAAAAGAAATAAAGATCAGTACCGATCAGTTAGAAGACAGTGTCTATATTCAGTTATTAAGTTTTGAAAGATTTTCAGTCAGTAGAGAATTCTTTTTTACTGAGATTCTTTTATTCTTTCATTCCTTGTACGAGTCTGTACAGTGTTCAGATTCTTCATTAAAAAGATTATTTTATCTACAGAAATTCAGTTTGATTAGTTCAGATTCTAAGTTTTGTCAAACACCAAAAAGTGAGAAATTTTTGGAATCATAATTTCGCTGTTTGACAAGTTAAGCGTGAAGAACTGATCAAGACAACTGAAGATAATTGAACTGAAGATGTGTAACTGATAGTTGCCTAAACTGAAGATTAATTCACAAAATATTAAGGGCAGCTGAAGTGTTCGAAGCTAACTGAAGATGTGTAGTCAACTGGACGATCAGTTAAGACTAATCAGTTTCACAACAGTCAGTTAATCCTATCGGCTATAAAGAGTCAACTGATAAATCAGCTTGACATGTCATCAGTTAAGGAATGTAGCTATCAAGCGACAATTTGTACAAGAGCAGACTGCAACTTATAGTGGGAACACCTCATATCAGAAAAGCTATAGTGTACGATTGTCAGAAGAATGTTGACGTTTCTAACGGATATAAAAGTTTCAAATGCATTCAATGTTACTGTTGGAAGCAAAGTCTATAAATAACCAAGAAGATCAGCTGAGAGGAAGTAACGAAGTTACCCAGTTATTGAGTTATGCACAAGCTATCAGAAAACACACAACAAAGATATTATCAGTTACAAGAAGCTCTCGCTTATTAGATTTATTCGTAGCTTTCACGTTATTTTTAGAGCTTAAGCACAAACACTCATTGTTGTTGTATTCGATCCCTTTAGAGATCAGTTGTGCTGAAAAACTACATCAGTTGAGTACTGATAAAATTGTATTGATACTAAGAGTTTCAGTTTGACAGTGTTAATTCCAAACTGGAGTGGGTTTGTACAAATCTTTGTATAGATCAAAGTCTTTTATTGAATATCCTATCTTCGAGATAGAAGGGGTGACGTAGGAGTATTTGAAATCTCCGAACATCCATAAATCTTTCATTGTTTATTCTTAGTTTTATTCTATCTGTCATTCAGTTTATTTCTGCACTTTGATTAGTTAACTCATTGACATTGACAAAAAAGATTCCTGGATTCACTTTATCACTAAACTGATTCACCCTTCGAAAAGTTGCGAAAATTGTCAAGTGTTTATTCAACCCCCTTTTTAAACACTTTATCACCTAACCGATCCTAATAGTATTTTGCTTTTGCAACCTATTGATGAAATTTCCATTCTGTTGTCATTGTAAAAGAATATATTTATTGATGAAAAAGACTGGTTTTTGGCTATTTTCTACGAGACTTATTGTTTCATGCAATTGTTAAACAATGCTAGATGTCACAGACGTCTTGGTCTCGGGGCGTGACAAGAAGTCCTCAAACGCAAGCCAAAATCGAAACATGAGTAAGAGTTTTAACCTAGGCCCAGTTCGACTCTATTTTGACATGTTTGGACATTCTACGACACTGAACGGACCACGGCTCGAAACTGTAAAGTCCAAAATTTGAATGACGTAATTCAACTGCATGCGAATCTAGGGAAAGTGGGAAATATCTAATTAAATGATTTTAATTGCCAAATTAATTATGTTTGATATGTTTATATGATTATGAAGTAGTTTTCTACACGAATGCATGTAAAATGTATTTTTAAAAGTTGTTCGAGATGCGATCGAGGAACGGAGACCGATGGATGAAAAATGAAAAATATTTTTATTAAATAATTGTTTTTAATTATTTAAAATAAGGTTGATCTTTATGATATTTTTGAGATTAAGAAGTTTTGAGGTGATTTTATATGTTGAGACGTAATTTTTATTGGTATTCGATTTTCAACAAAAATATTAACTTTTTGACAACTCGACTAATGATTTCAGAAACTTTCCTAAACGAAATATTTTGAATATGCACTAATGGGCTTATTGGGCCTATTTAACCATGTTAATGGGCCTCGGATTATTTACATGTTTTATTATCAATAAATAAGCCCATAACCCTCCCCATTATTTACAAAAACTCACGCCCCTTCCCCTCATCAGCAAGGACTCTCCCCTCTCCCCCTCAAACACATGCACACACGTGAATTCATCAAGTCAAAGCTTCGGTTATTGCAAGAAATTCAGCAAGGGTCCTCCGTTCATCGTCGTTCTTCGCATCTCAACGTATTTTCGTGTGTAATAAATGCAAAAGCATGCCTTAACTATCTTTTTCTCATCTATCACACCATATTATTGTTTTGAATTACGTTTTCATGAAAAACTTGATTCCCTTATTATTATTTTCGTTTTTATGCATAGCCATGTAATTATTCATGAATCTTGTTCCAAAACTTGATATATGTTGCGTGAAGGGGCTGCCATTGTAACGTACCGTACTTTTTCTACTTAAAATTTGCGGAAGAATTATAAATTTTCTTAAATAAAAAGTGAACATAAAAAAATTCGATAAAAGAAGTAAAACTGTACGTCTCTCAAGTTGTTGCAACAAAAGATTTGAAATTCAAAGTTTTACATAAGGAATAAATGTTTTCATAAAATTTAAAACATGGCGGTCCTCGGGTTTAGCCTCCCGCTCAGTCCCACCTGCTCCTTGGTCCCCACCTCCAGCCTCCTCATAAACATCCTCAACTACATCGATCAAGTCTAGTCAATCTAAAGACTCAACACGTATAAACTGGAAGTAACGAATAATACGTAATAACACCACGTGCAACTTCAAAATAGAGCTTACATACTTAAAACTTGAACTTGCATATCAAAAGCTTAAAAATATGTACATACATACATAGACGTGCCATCAACATAAAACTTTTCTTAAACATGCTTGCATACTTGAACATACTAGAACATACATAACTTCATCATTTTGCGTAGAGGCATGTTTCAAAGCAAGTGACCCAAAAAATAATCGCCTGATCAGACTAACCACAGTACTGGGATGACAGGGACGTATCCACTGCCACATACATGAGATCCCCGTTTATAATTTAACGGGCTGATTGGTCCACGTTCATAATTTAACGCTTTCCAACCTCGATCTAAACTCGTTCATAATTTAACGGGCGGATTGGTCCACGTTCATAGTTTAACGCTTTCCAATCCTAAACATAATTTAATCACAAGACATTTAGCATACCTCAAAAACTTAAAATATTTTCTTGCACGTCAAACATACTTACTTGGCGTTGTGGGATTCATTGGACTTCGATTGGGGCCGTTGCCGCACTTACTAACATGAATTCCAATGCTTAATCTTTTATAACTTAGACATAAATATCGTGCTTACTTACGAGCTCGATCAATTCCTTAGGACGTTCTAAAATTCCCATGACTCGACCTTGTAAATCATTGTACTAAACCATGACATAAAACCTCAAAGCATACTATAAAATTTTCCCAAAATGACAAGCACACAGACCTCGTGCCCAGGTCCGGCTCCGGGTCCGTGTCCGTGCGGTGAAGTGTGTCGTGAAGAAAAGGGAAGGCACGGACCCCGTGCCTAGGTCCGGGTAGGGGTCTGTGTAGACTCTGCAATTTGACCCTTCGCAGAAAACAAAGGCACGGACCCCGTGCTCTGGTCCGTGTCCCCGCGGTAGAAGAAAACCAACGAATTTTTCTGTGCAAGAATTTCTTAACGTTCTAAACTCGGTTGCACGGACTATGAACCGACACCCCGAGACCCATCTTAGCATGCTACTACATTGGTACAAACACCTCGAAACAACGGCGTTAAACCTACGACACATTGCAACTCAAAACATGGAGATTGACATCAAATTGTTTCCTACGACTTCTAGTGAATTCAAGTGCCTATCGACACTAACCGGTAACCCATATGCCAACTCAACATCATAGTAAGTGATGTGACTTCGTTGAAATGGATGAGCCGGGTAAGGAGCTCCAACGGGTCAAATCAATAATTTATAGTTTTAGGGAATTTGAGTCAAGATAATGGCTTCAATAGCACCTGCAAACAATGGAAGGAACTCGTGAATGGGCGCCGGGGGGGTGTCCGGCGTGGCCACTCTGATGCTTAAGTCAGCAGGTTGAAGATGAGCAAAAGCAATATTTGGTCGAAAATATGTATAATGCTTTAAGAGTTCAAAGATTTCAGAATCTGTAAATGACATTAATACCTACTATTTATAGTAGAAGATGAGGTAGATACCTCGATTCCAGTGCTACCTACTAAGTATGGCAAGTCGGCTGCCCATACCCTATCTTTTGATGACTTCTAGGACACTCCAAGCCCAAGTTGTTCTGACAGTTTAGACGTCCTGTATCAATCATACTCGAGCGTGGTTCAATTTTCGAGGTGGCCCGGGCAATTGGTTACCCGGGTACTTGTGTGAGAGCCCGGGCTATGATGACTGCCCGGGAAGAGAAAAAATGCCCGGGTGCTTGCGCGAGAGACCGGGCTGTTCGTAGAATACTTGGGAAATATGTAGTGCTCGGGCTCTTGATGGTGTCCGGGTCATCAGCGACCCGGATCCTTATGGGGGTATCACCACCCATCCCTAAAATAGTCGGGCTAGAGCTTGACTCGCTGTCCCGATCAGTCCAAGATAATTAACAATGTACAACATCGGAGCCTTCAAATATCCCAGAGATGAGATGAAATGCTGAGACCTCCTATCCCCCGGACTCATAATAACTTATTGTCTAACATTCTTAGGCCCTTTCGTTATTATCACGATGACACGTGTCATAGCATGAATTCCCGCCTAAAGGACGTTTCGCATTCCGAGAAGTGGATAAGTCTGACGCCTCGATAACCGTACACGTCTTTTCACCTCTTGGCACCATTTCCAAAAACACATCCTAGACGTTCGTACATTTATAGATCAACGGCTGTGATTAGATCCTTCCTCCTATACATAGCCACTCACCCACTTTTCAATCATATTAACAAATTGTCATCCAGGAAACACAATGGCTGGTGCAAGCAGTTCTAAAACTCCGAGTATGACCGAAGCCTTCAAGGATTCTGGTCTAGAGATTCGAAAATCTACTATGGAAGATGAAGTGTTTCACGAAATTCTTGACTACTGGGAAGAGCTTCAGGGGCTGAAGCTTCTTTATGACTCTGGAGAAGCTATCACTCCTAGCCTGGTAGCTAAACTGAGGAGAGTGCGAGAGAACTTGCATGTAGCTGAGTGGGTAGACATCTTTACAGATGGTCATATCTATCAATTAATGCTTCGGAAAGAAATAAAGATCCTTAAGCGCATTGCCGATTCAGACAGCTTCTTGAAGACTTCCACCGGGCCATTAGGTGCTTGGTTGAAAATATGGATAATTGTTGTAGAAGAGAAATATGATGATGTAGTACGTGCTAATGTTTATGGTTGAATAAAATATTAATTCTAGCCTGTCTTTGTCGTTACTTTGCTGTAATCTTTTAAGTTTATCAGTTGATACATATATATCGCGAGTTGAACAAGATTAATTGATAAATTATAATGCCAAGCCTTAACATCTCCTGGGCTTTCCTTGAAATGCCGGGGCCTCATGCCTCCCGGGTTCTGAATACGGTGCTTTATCGGTTATTCTTCTCGGGTATTCCAAGAGACGTCATTATGACACACGCTTCGCATTCATATCATTCCATGTTCCAAGAATCTGGTAATTCCGATACATTGATATCTGTAGCTCCGTCTTTCTTCATAAATAAAAAACGTTTAGACTAGCTCACGGCTTTCCACCTTCTTTAGCATTAAATACCAACTGTCTATAAATAATAAGATGAAAGTGAAATAAGAACAATAATCCAATATGCCAAGTTCGAGCGAGTCCACCGTTTGTAGCAGCATGCACGTCCAGGCGCCTTCTCCGAATACGTCCTCATTTGGAGGAACTGAAGAGGACCATTGAGGAATATGTTCTGGTGAAGGTCATGTCCACCTTTTATAAGATTCAAGACCTTCTGTATGCACACCAGAATGGCTTGGCTTTTACTCGACCGCAAAGAGCAGTGGCGAGGAAATACAAGCGGGAATTTCACGTAAACTATGTTGCAGAGCTGGCCACTGATCAAGTTCTGCTGCAGGCGATGCTATGGAAGGAATGGCATCAGCTAGACAAGATTGCTACTACAGGGTCTTTCGCTAACCTCCGAATCCCCGAATTGACTAATTGGATATCGGAGTGGCAAGATTCTGTAGGCTCTAGAATGGCAGCTGTAATATGGGATCGATTCCATTAATAATATTTTAACTTGCGTACTTTGTTTCTTCATTTTTCTGAACCTAAATTAATATGAACTAAGCCAGATATAACCTGATAAATAAAAATAATGTGTTAGGATCTAATGTGTCCTGATCTCTAATATAACGTGCCGGGTTTTAAATAAAGTACCGGGGCCTCAAATCTCCGGGGCTGATAATAAGATTCCGGGGCTTGAGATCATCCGGTCTTGTAATATGATATGCCGAGTTTTAAATCAAATACAGTTGCCTCAAATCTCCCGGGCTGATAATAAGATGACGGGGGTTGATATCATCCGGTTGTGTAATATAATATGCCGGGTTTTAAATATAGTACCGGGGCCTCCAATCTCCCGGGCTGATACTAAGATTCCGGGGCTTGATATCACCCGGTCTTGTAATATAATATGCCGGGTTTTAAATAAAGTACGGGGGCCTCAAATCTCCCGGGCTGATAATAAGATTCCGGGGCTTGATATCATCCGGTCTTGTAATATAATATGCCGGGTTTTAAATAAAATACCGGGGCCTCAAATCTCCCGGGCTGATAATAAGATTCCGGGGCTTGATATCATCCGGTCTTGTAATATAATATGCCGGGTTTTAAATAAAGTACAGGGGCCTCAAATCTGCCGGGATGATAATAAGATGCCGGGGCTTGATACCATCCTGTCTTGTCATATTTTGTCGTTTAGCTTTTCCGGGCTATGAATGCGATGTGATAATGACGCGTGCCCTCCCATTCCAACGGTCAGGAACGTTTCGCATTCCGAGGAGCCGATAAGCCTGACACACTCATGATTTATTCGTCCTTTCGCCTACTGGCACAATTTTCGAGGCGCATCCTGACCGTCCACGTGTGCATGGATCAACGGCCTAGATTTGTTCCCACCGCCTATATATACTAGGCCTCTCGTTTTCGAAAAATCACTTTCAAATTTGAAACTTCGGCGAAGCCCTTGCGAATTTTCTCTCTGAAGCTCCTTCGCGCAAAATCACTTAGCTCCAACGATACTCGACCATCCTCCTTCCAAAAACTCGTAAGTTTCTCCTTCATACTATGTCAAATTCAACCTCTTCAACCTCCGGAGCGAATGCGCGAGGCTCTCCCAGTGACGAGTCCACCGCACTGCGCTCTGACTCCCCTCCGTCTCCCCCTCGCCGCTCTATCACTCAACCTTCTAAAAAACAAAAAACCCTTCTAACCAAACCCTCCTCTTCAAAACCCTCCTCCTCGGGCACTTCCCGAGCTCCAAGAAAGGACAAGGGTAAGGGAAAAGAGCGGGTTTCTGACCGCCCTTCTTCTGAGGCCCCGGGAGTTCCTTGGTTCTCCTCAATGAGCAGCACTTTGCGCTCGGGGGCGGACGAGGAACTCCGTACCCTAGGAGTTATTCCCTCTTCCTTTCCTATTATTATACCTAGACCCTCTGATCGGGCAGATAGCCCCCCTCCCGGGTATACTACTTTCTTCCGGGACTAAATCAAGAATGGTCTTCGCTTCCCTATCCCTTCTTTTTACATCGAGGTTTCCAAATTCTTTGGGGTGCCTGTCAATCAATTTCATCCTAACTCTTTTCGGATTATGGCTTCGGCCTTTGTCCTTTTTCATATGTATAACCTTGTTATTAACCCCCTTATTCTTCATTACTATTTTACCTGTAAGCTAGGTGATAATGCCTTTTCCCTTTCTGTCCGGCTTAACACCCGGTTCCTTGATGACATTCCTTCTTCCCAGAAAGGATGGAAAGGAAGATACTTTTTTATACAACTTCCATCCTTTCTTTCCTGTTTAACAGGGTTTCTTCCCTTCCTTCCTCCCCAGCCTGTCCTTCCCCGAGCTTACAAATTCGAGGAATTTTACCTCCGAAGCCAAGACTTGGTGGAGGGTCAAAAATTCTCTTCCTCCTCCCTTATTTCCCAGGAGCACTTGATTACCTATGGGTTGAGCGTCCGGGCTGAAGACCCAATAGATCGGGCAATTGACGAGGTGGCTGGCTCGGACCCTCAACCCGGTAACTTTCTAATTCCTGTCTTCTTAGTTTGTTATTCATCTGTACTTTATAATCTCTACTAATTCTCTCTCTTATTGCGCATGTTCCTCCAAAATGCAAGAGGCTTTTCTTCAGAAGTGGGAAGAGGAAAGGGTTGCCAAGGAGGAGAAATTGGCAGCCTGGAAGGGTGCCCGTGAGAAGAAACAAACTGAGGCGGAAGCAGCCCGGCAAGCTGAGCTAAACCGGGTGGAAGCCCAGCAAGAAGAGATGACCCGGGATTTATCCCGGGAAGACCCCGAAGACCACATTCCCCTCGTCCGGAGGAAGCGAAAGGCTGTCACAAGCCCGGAGCGATTCTGGGTGAACCTAACCGGGAAGGAGGGCAGAGCTCGTCAACCACTCCTCCCCAGCGTCAACCCTCAGAGGAGCCTCCCCAAGAGCCTCTTCTGATCGATCAACCCACCTGGCCCAACATCTTCTTGGAGGGGGCTTCCTCAACAGGCATTCGGCGCTTGAAACATATGCTTACTCCTGAAGAAGAGGCCTTCTTGAAGAATCCCGGGCCTGGTGCTCGGTTCCTTGAGGGATCCAACCGATTCCTATCTGTAAGTCTTTTCTTTATTCTTTTTTCCTTCATTTCTCCTTTCTTTTACTAACTTGCTTCGTACAGGCTGCCCAAATGATGATCTTGGCCTTCGAGGAAGTGACGGCGGTGGCTACCAAGAAAGGTCAACAAACCCGGGCTGCTCAAGAAATCCAAGATCAACTGCACGGAGAGCTTGCCCGGGCTAAAAGCCTTCACGAAGAGGAAATCGCCATCCTAAAAGCTTCCTTGGAGTCGGCTCACATGGCTTTAGACAAGTCTCGGGAGGACCTCAATGAAGCTACCATTCGGGAGGAGAATCTGCGAGGTGCCCTGTCTGTCTCGGAGTCGAGAAACCATTCTCTATCCAAGCAGCTAGAAGTTCAACAATCCCGAGCAGAGAAGGCCGAGAATGCTTTGTCCCTGGCGGAGCATAATAAGGATAAATGGCAAGCTTCCTTCCTTCAATCTCCTGAGTTCGAGAAGGCCGTGGTAGATAAGGCTTACCCTCTTTTCAAGACCGGTTTTGACAAGTGCCAGGAACAATTTGAGGGAGCTGGACTCTTCCCCCAGGATAAGGAAAATTTTCCTGATTTTGGCCTGGCCATTGCATCCCTTCCCAAGGATGGCGAGGAGTAGAAGGAGGAAAACCAGGAAGACGAGCCAGGCTCCGACCATATTGACATAGCCTAGGGTTGTATTATCTTTTTTCTTTATTTCTGTAATTCCTGTCCTCGGATTTTTAATGAACAAATTCTTTCCTTCAATAGTGTTTCGATTAATCTTTCAATATTCAAGTAATACCATTGTTTCTATGTAAACATCCAGAAAATATTTCAAGTGTTGATAACTAGCCGCGACTTCTTAGTAAACAATTGAGATAACAGAAAAACATATTTCCGTAACGAATGAATATCCCTAGCATGGATCCTGCCAGGTTAAGAATAATCAAGGCGTGTGGCCAAGGAACAAGTCTCGGGACTTATGAATGGTAGAGGTGTGGTTCCTCGAGCCAGGGTGTAGTGCCCTGGGCTTTTAGATTCAAGGTGCGGAGCCTTGGGCCGAGGAACATGTCCCGGGACTTGTGAATGGTCGAGGTGTGGTTCCCCGAGCCAGGGTGTAGTGCCCTGGGCTTTTAGATCCAAGGTGCGGAGCCTTGGGCCGGGGAACATGTCCCGGAACTTGTGAATGGTCGAGGTGTGGTTCCCCGAGCCAGGGTGTAGTGCCCTGGGCTTTTAGAGCCAAGGTGCGGAGCCTTGGGCCGGGGAACATGTCCCGGGACTTGTGAATGGTCGAGGTGTGGTTCCCTGAGCCAGGGTGTAGTGCCCTGGGCTTTTTAGATACGACAAATAATATGATTCTTCTTGCTGAGAAAAATAGGTCTTTCATTATATCTTCAACCAATCAATTACATCTGTTAAGCATAGTACTGCTTTAAATTAAATACATTCCAAGGCCTTTTGAGAGAGCGTACTTGCGCGTCTTCTAAATAGAAAGATCCTGAGCTTACTTTCCGGATGATTTTATAAGGTCCTTCCCACCGAGCTTCTAATTTCCCAACATCCCCGGCAGGATTAACTTTCTTCATGACTAGATCCCCTATTTGAAAATCTCGAACTCGGACCTTTTTATTATATGCTTTCATGACACGACCTCGGTCTGCTTCCATTCGAATTATTGCTCGATCTCTTTTCTCTTCTACCAAATCCAATTCCATGGCCCGACTTTGATAATTGCTGTCTGGGTAAGATTCTACCCGGGAAGAAGTTTTCCCAATTTCAACAGGAAGGACTGCTTCAGAACCATATACCAAGTTGAAGGGAGTTTTTTGAGTAGGTGCTCGGGGAGTAGTTCTGTTCGCCCAGAGAACACTGGGTAATTCTTCCACCCAGTCTTTTCCCTTACCTTGTAGCCTGGTTTTCAATGCTTGTACAATAATTCTGTTAATAACTTCTGTTTGACCATTAGCTTGAGGGTAGGCAACAGAAGTAAAAGACTGAGTGATTTTCATTTCATGACACCAAGATGTAATTCCTTTGCCCTGAAATTGTCTCCCATTATCTGAGATTAGTCTTCTGGGCACTCCAAACCAGCACACAATGTTCTTCCACAAAAATTTCATTACTTCTTGTTCAGTGATTTTAGCCAATGGCTCGGCTTCTACCCATTTTGAAAAGTAATCCACAGCCACCAGCAAGAACTTCTTTTGAGCCCGGGCAGTTGGGAAAGGGCCAACAATATCCATGCCCCATTGATCAAAGGGGCAAGATGCCCAGATAGGCTTCATGGGAGTGACCGGACTGTGCTGGAAGTTTGAGTGATGTTGACATCTCTCACAAGCCTGGACCACTCGAGCAGAATTTTGGCTAAGAGTTGGCCACCAGAACCCGGCAAGCATTGTCTTCCAGGCCAAAGCCATTCCTCCGAGATGTTCAGCACAACATCCCTCATGTATTTCTCGGAGGACATAATCCACTTCTCCTTCAGATAAACATTTTAGCAAAGGTCCCTGGAATGATCTTCTGTATAAGATTTTATTTAAGAGAACAAACCTGGGAGCTTGTCTCTTGATTTTTTGAGCCCGAGTGCTGTCTTCAGGTAATTCATTTGTTGTAATGAATTTGATCAATGGCGTCATCCAGGCGTCCTCGGGCACTGGTAATATTTCTTCCTCGGTGGACAGGACCAAACGGGAAACATGCAAAATTTCCCGGGTGTTGACTTCTGATAATGAAGCAGCCATTTTTGCTAGAGCGTCCGCCTCTCCATTCACCTCCCGGGGTATTTGTTCGATACTCCAATCCACAAAGATTGCTGCCTAGGTTTTTATGAGCTGTAAATATTGGAGCATCCTGTCATCTTTAGCTTCATAAGCACCCTTTATTTGCTGAGTCATTAATTGTGAATCAGAATACAAAATAACACGGGAAGCTCCAATCTCTTGAGCAGCGCGGATTCCAGCAACGACAGCTTCATACTCAGCTTCATTGTTAGTACACGGGAATCAATTCTTAAAGCCAACTTAATCTTCTATCCTGGAGGAGATATTACTACAACACCTACTCCACACCCTGCAAGGCTAGACGCCCCATCCACAAACCCCCTCCATACTTCTTCATCGGGTTGTACCATCTCGGACAAAAAGTCTGATAAGGCTTGTGCTTTAATGGCCACCCGGGGTTTGTATTCGATTTCATACTCTCCTAATTCCACTGCCCATTTGATCATTCGCCCAGATACTTCAGAATGAGTCATGATCCTGCCTAAAAGACTATTAGTCAAGACAATTATTCGATGTGACAGGAAGTAAGGCCTTAGCTTCCGGGCAGTCATGATCAAGGCCAGAGCAATCTTCTCCACTTCACTGTACCGGAGCTCGGGTCCTCTCAGAGCATGGCTGACATAATAAACAGGCTTTTGATCGGAGCCTTCTTCTTTCATTAGAACCGAGCTGACAGCATACTCTGTGGTGGATAGATAAACAAATAATTTTTCCCCGGGCTCTGGTTTCACCAACACAGGGAGCTCTGCAAGATGGATCTTCAAGTCCTGGAAGGCCTGTTCACATTTGTCATCCCATCCGAATTGCCGGGCCTTTCTCAATACGTGAAAGAAAGGATAACTCCTGTGTGCTGATCGGGAAATAACTCGAGAGAGGGAAGCAATCCTCCCGGTCAGCTTCGGTACGTCTTTGAAAGATCGAGGAGATGGCATGCACAGCACGGATTTGACTTTCTCCTGATTCAGCTCAATTCCCCGATCTGTCACTATGAATCCCAAGAATTTGCCACTCAAAAATCCACTTGGCTGGGTTAAGCTTGATTCCGTAATGTACGTGAGTGGCAAAGGTTTCTTCTAGATCATCAATAAAGCTGGCAACCTCCCGGGTCTTGCCCAGGATATCATCCACATAGACTTCCACGTTTCGTCCCAGTTGCTTCTCGAAGACTTTGTTCATCAAGCGCTGGTAAGTAGCTCCTGCATTCTTTAACCCGAAAGGCACTACAATATAACAAAATGTACCTCCCGAGGTGATGAAGCTAGCTTTATCCTGATCACTCTTGGCCAGGGGGATTTGATGATACCCCTAGTATGCGTCCATGAAACTCAGTAATTCGAAGCCCGATGTGGAATCCACCAATTGATCAATACGGGGCAGAGGATAATTATCCTTGGGACAAGCCTTATTGAGATCGCGGAAGTCTACACACATGCGCCACTTTCCGGTAGATTTGGGTACTAATACCACATTCGAGAGCCATGTAGGGATTTGAATTTCTCGAATGTGGCCGGCTTTCAAAAGCTCTTTTACTTGTTCATCAATAACTTTGTCCTTTTCAGGACCCAAGTGTCTATTTTTTTGCTTTATCGGGTGATATCCAGGGAGGATATTCAGTTGGTGCTCCGATATCAGGGGAGAGATCCCCGTCAACTCCTGTTGCGACCAGGCAAACACATGAATATTAGCTTTTAAACAATCAATCAGACTAACCCGGGTGGATGCACTGAGGTCCCGAGCCACTCGGATTTGCTGGCTTGGTCCGACTTCTACCATTTCCTGCTCCTCCTCAGCGACAAAATGCACCTCTCCTTTCTCCACCACTCTTCCTCCTACTTCATCCATTCTAGCTCTCTTCCCTTCCCTCTTGGATTTGCTCTGGTCCGCCCGGACTGCTTCCCCATAGCATTTTCGGGAAGAAGGCTGATCTCCCCGGACTCCTCCTACCCGAGCTCCCACCGGAAACTTTATCTTTTGGTGGTAGGTAGATGCCACAGCCCTTAGCTCATTCATGGCCGGCCTCCCTAATATGATGTTATAAGATGATGGGGAGTCCACCACAATGAAAGAGGTCATCACCGTTTTCTTGAGATCCTGGGATCCCAGGGTTAGTGGTAAGACAATCTCCCCTTCCGGGTAAACCACATGGCCAGCAAAGCCAAAGAGGGCAGTTTCCACGGCTTCCAAATGATAACCCTGCAAGTCCATCTGCATAAAGGCATCTTTAAAAATTACATTTACAGAACTGCCCGAGTCAACAAAGATTCTCAGAATGTCATAATTTGCCACCCGGGCTCGGATAACCAGAGCATCATTGTGAGGTAGATTCACCCCCTTTAAATCTTCTGGGCCAAAACTGATTACTGCCTCGCTCCTTCTCATTCCATCTACCTCCATACATTCCCTCCTACTCCTCGACTTCCTCGCCCGGTTGGAGTCTCCATCAGTAGAGCCTCCTGATATCATTTTTATCAACCCCGTAGCATGGGGTGAATTCTTTTTTGTCTCAAGCTCGGGCTCTCTTCTCCTCCCGGGCTCTCCTCTCGGTATACTCCTCATACTTCCTCCCCGAGCGTTGGACCCTGGCTGTGGAGATGTCCATGGCAATCTCGGCCTCTTATTGGCTTGACTTTGCTCCGGGGCGAAAGGGAAGGAATAGTTTCCCTTCAATGTTTTGCAATCCTCGGTGTTGTGATAGCACACCTTATGGAGAGTACAAAATCCTCTTTTCTCAGGCCGGGATAATTGATGGTCCGGGGCCAGATCCCTACTGCATTCCTGGACCTCTTTGTCCCGGGTAATCTTAAGAGGCACGTGGTGAGAGAGGTGTCCTGGATTATTCCTTCTCTGTCCTTTCTCCTCGGGCCTAGCTATCCGGTCTCCACTTTCTTTCCTTACGGCTTCCCTCTTCTGCTTCTAGGCTTCCTCCATGTTGATGTATTTTTCTGCCCGGGATAATAAGTCCTCGAAATCCCCGGGCACTTTTTTGGTCAACGACTTGAAAAATTCACCCTCCCTCAAACTTTGTGTGAATGCCGTAGTTTTTGTTTCAGTGGCGCAGGTGGGTACATCCAAAGCCACTCTATTAAATCTTTTGATATAGGCCCTCAAACTTTCATCCAGGTTTTGCTCAACTTCGAAAAGACTAAAAGCAGTCTTCTTGTATTTCTTGCTACTACTGAAGTGGTGTAGGAACACCTTCAGGAAGTCTTTAAATGAATTAATACTCTGAGGGGCCAGTCCCTCAAACCACCTTTGAGCTGAGTCCACCAAAGTGGTGAGGAACACTTTACACTTGATTCGATCTGTGTAGCAGTGTAACATGGCCATGTTTTCATACCTGGCTAGGTGCTCCTCAGGATCCGCATTGCCATCATAATCGTTTACTTTGGCGGATTTGAAGTTCCCGGGAAGAGGTTCCCGGACAATGACATCAGTAAATGGGCAACCCTTAGCAGTAGCTCGAGAAATGCTACGACTCTCCAACTGCCCTTCCAGAACTTTCATTTTCTGTCTTAGCTCCAACAGCTCCTCAGCCACGGTAGGTGATCTGGATCCAGCACTAGACTCCTCATCCTCTCCTCTCACTTCCTCCTCCCTCAACTCTTCCTCTTGCTCCTGCTCCTTGATTTGCCCCTCTCCGGGTGGTGTAACTTGATGAGAAGTTTCTCTCCTGGCCACAGCCTTCTCCACCACTTCGGAGATTATTCTAGCCAACTTCTCCGGGGTAATGGTAATAAGATTGGGTCCCGTGGAAGGAACACCATCACCTTGCCCCGAAGTACGCGCATTATCCCCATGAGCCCGGGAATTTTCTTGGTTAGTTCTTCGAGTATGAGCCATATCAACGC
This sequence comes from Primulina huaijiensis, assembly GCF_012295235.1. NCBI lineage: Eukaryota > Viridiplantae > Streptophyta > Magnoliopsida > Lamiales > Gesneriaceae > Primulina > Primulina huaijiensis. The sequence goes on along the minus strand of NC_133309.1, from coordinate 16,731,000 downwards.
CTTAATCTCAAGCTTACCACAGACGGCGCCAATGATGTGACTTCGTTGAAATGGATGAGACGGGTAAGGAGCTCCAACGGGTCAAATCAATAATTTATAGTTTTAGGGAATTTGAGTGAAGATAATGGCTTCAAGAGCACCTGCAAACAATGAAAGGAACTCGTGAATGGGCGCCGGGGGGGTGTCCGGCGTGGCCACTCCGATGCTTAAGTCAGAAGGTTGAAGATGAGCAAAAGCAATATTTGGTCGAAAATATGTATAATGCTTTAAGAGTTCAAATATTTCAGAATCTGTAAATGACATTAATACCTACTATTTATAGTAGAAGATGAGGTAGATACCTCGATTCCAGTGCTACCTACTAAGTATGGCAAGTCGGCTGCCCATACCCTATCTTCTGATGACTTCTAGGACACTCCAAGCCCAAGTTGTTCTGACAGATTAGACGTCCTGTATCAATCATACTCGAGTGTGGTTCAATTCTCGAGGTGGCCCGGGCAATTGGTTACCCAGGTACTTGTATGAGAGCCCGTGCTATGATGACTGCACGGGAAGAGGAAAAATGCCTGGGTGCTTGCGCGAGAGACCGGGCTGTTCGGAGAATACTTGGGAAATATGTAGTGCTCGGGCTATTGATGATGTCTGGGTCATCAGCGACCCAGATCCTTATGGGGGTATCACTAAGCATACCTATACGCAACAACGATTGCACGTCGATCTCCAACGAAGCCTGCAACAATATAACTTCAAGAACGCATCAATACGTAATTTTCTGAAAAACGCAGTTTGAGCAGTCCCACAAAAAAAGCCATAACTCACTCAATTTTCGTCCAAAAATTTCAAATCTTATATCAAATCAAAAGTTTCAAAAATTTCTACAAATTTTGTTTTAAAAGTTTTCTAAGAATCACGACCGAAAAATTGCAGTATTTAAAATGACAGTAAAAACGTAAATTTGTGATCCAAAAATCGTTTCAAAATTGATCTAAACATGATTGCTCAAACTTCTACTAATCTCACATGATTTTTTAAGCATAAATATCAACACAACGTATAATATGACGAGATCGATACAGGAATGAAAGAATATACGTGCCTTTTTGATATTAAAACTCACGATACTGCGATACCGAAGTGGAGATGGTGCGAGAGAGGATCCCGGACGACTTGGCTCGATTTTCTTTGAAGAAAACCAACGAAATTCTTGCTGGAAAAATATAAGGGAGAGGGGCGGCTGCACTTGGTGCTTAGAACCCTAAATTTTCTTCTAAAAAGAGATATGAGATTAAATGTGTATGTGTGTGTTGTGTGAAACGTATATAGGTGTGTGTAAAATGTGTAGTGTGTGTGGCGTGAGTTGGGTAGTGGGGAGGGGATTAGGGATGTTAATTAGGAAAATAAATTGATTAATTAGTAATTAACAACTAATTAAAAGACTAATCCACCTCTATATTTAACAAAACATTTAATTAAAAATATATTGCACATGAAATAAATCTTTAAAAGTTTTAAACTCTAAAATCACTAAATAATTAATCAAGCTTTTAAAAATGCTAAAACTAAATAAATTATTTAAAATGTTCCATCCTTAACCTTAAAATAAAATACCATGCTTAAAATTGCCAAAATCGTCGCCGGTCTCTTCCTCGATCCCGCCTCGAATAATCGCCTGAAACATGAAACTCGAGAAAATATTTTAACGTGCATCACATAAACATAAATAATTTAAAATAATACGTTTAAATAAGTCATGCATGGCTAAAAATCAATTAATCAAATGATTTAACAATTTAAACAATCCATGGGATTTACATGTACTGATTTTGGGCACTACAGTTCCTCCCCCACTTATATAAATTTCGTCCTAAAATTAAATCTTACCGAACAACTCCGGATAACGAAGCCTCATGTCTGCTTCGGTCTCCCAAGTGCCCTCTTCCACTGATTGATTAAGCCACCGGACTTTGACCAACTTAATCGTCTTGTTCCGAAGTCTACGCTCTTGTTTGTCTAGAATTTGGATAGGTCTCTCTTCGTAAGATAGGTCTGGAGCCAACTGCAACAGCTCATAACTCAGAACATGCGAAGGATTAGCTAGGTACTTCCTCAGCATCGAAACGTGGAACACATTGTGTACCCCGGCCAAATTCGGCGGAAGGGAAACACGATACGCTAGTGTCCCAACTCTGTCAAGAATTTCGAAAGGTCCAATATATCTCGGACTCAGCTTGCCTCTTTTCCCAAATCTCATAACACCCTTCATAGGTGCTATCTTTATAAAAACATGGTCTCCTACGGCAAACTCGAGATCTCTCCTCCTTTTATTAGAATAACTCTTCTGACGACTCTGGGCGGTCTTCATCCTGTCACGAATCTTGAAAACCACATCTGCAGTCTGCTGAACTATCTCTGGACCAAGTTCTGCCCTTTCACCGACTTTATCCCAATGAATCGGTGATCTGCACTTTCGTCTATACAATGCCTCATAGGGAGCCAAACCTATAGATGCTTGAAAAGTGTTGTTGTATGTAAACTCCACTAGAGGTAGCTTAGATTCCCAAGTCCCTTGGAAATCGATCATACAAGCTTGCAATAAGTCCTCCAAAATTTGAATCACTCGCTCAGACTGGCCATCTGTCTACGGGTGAAAAGCTGTACTGAATAGTAACTTTTTCCCCATGGCTGCATGCAAACTCTTCCAAAAGGATGAAGTAAAACTCGGGTCCCTGTCGGACACAATAGTAACTAGGAATCCATGCAATCGAATAATCTCCCTGATATAAAGCTCCGCATACTGCGTCATGGAGAAAGTCGTCTTCACTGGCAAGAAATATGACGACTTAGTGAGTCGATCCACTATCACCCAAATAGAATTCGATCCTCTGACTGACCTCGGCAGACCAACCACAAAGTCCATTGTAACATTCTCCCATTTCCACTCTGGGATGGGGAGTGGCTTAAGCATTCCTGCTGGTCTCTGGTGCTCTGCCTTCACCTGCTGACAAGTGAGGCATTCAGACACAAATCTGCGGATGTCTCTCTTCATCCCGGGCCACCAATACAAGATCTGAAGGTCCTTGTACATCTTGGTAGCTCCTGGGTGGATTGAATACGAAGATGCATGTGCCTCTGTCAGAATATCCTGTCTGATTGAATTAACACTAGGCACCTATATTCTACCTCTGTATTTCACAATTCCATCTGACACTGAGTAGAGCACATTGCCCTTGGCTTTATCTTTCAGTTTCCACTTCTGTAACTGTTCATCTGAAGACTGTCCTTGACGGATACGGTCTAGCAAATCAGACTTGACTGTCAGCTTAGATAGTCTGGGAGCTCTGCCCTTACGATAAATCTCTAGACCAAATTTCTGAATCTCGGACTGAAGAGTTCTCTGCACTGACAACTGTGCTATGACTGCGACTTTTCTGCTTAGGGCGTCTGCCACAACGTTAGCCTTTCTCGGATGGTAGCAAATTTCGCAGTCGTAGTCTTTCACTTACTCTAACCATCGCCTCTGCCTCATATTCAGTTCTTTCTGTGTGAAGAAGTATTTGAGACTATTGTGATCTGTGAATATCAGGCATTTCTCGCCATACAAGTAGTGTCTCCAAATCTTCAACGCAAAGACTACTGCGGCTAATTGAAGATCATGAGTCGGGTAGTTCTTCTCATGTACCTTCAACTGTCTGGAAACATAGGCTATAACCCGACCATGCTGCATCAATATTGCGCCTAAACCGAGCTTAGATGCATCGGTGTACAACACAAAGTCGCCTTGACCTGTTGGCATGGCTAATACCGGCGCTGAAATAATAGCTTGCTTCAATGTATCAAAGCTCTTCAGACATTCATCACTCCACACGAATTTTGCATTATTCTTTGTTAGTGAAGTGAGTGGCACTGCTATCGAAGAAAATCCCTGAATAAATTTCCTGTAGTAGCCTGCTAGGCCTAAGAAACTGCGGATCTCTGAAGCATTCTTCGGCTCAACCCATTCCTTAACGGCTGTTACCTTAGCTGGATCTACTTCAATACCACTGCAAGACACTATATGCCCCAAAAACGCTACCTTCTCCAACCAAAACTCACACTTACTGAACTTCGCAAATAACTTGCGACTCTACAAGGTACGTAAAACCGTCCTCAAGTGTTGACTGTGCTCCTCATGGCTCTTCGAGTAAATAAGGATATCGTCAATAAACACTGTCATGAATTTATCAAGATAAGGCTGGAATACTCGGTTCATGAGGTCCATGAAAATTGCTGGAGCATTCGTCAATCCAAACGGCATCACTAAGAACTCTTAATGCCCATACCTGGTCCTGAAGGCTGTTTTGTGAACATCTGCATCTTTCACCTTCAGCTGATGATACCCCGATCAAAGATCTATCTTAGAGAACACTGAAGCTCCCTGCAACTGATCGAACAAGTCCTCGATCCTTGGAAGTGGGTATTTGTTCTTGATCGTTACCTTGTTCAGCTCTCGGTAATCGATACACAGCCTCATGCTCCCATCCTTCTTCTTTACGAACAGCACTGGTGCGCCCCATAGAGATAAACTAAGGCGAATAAACTCCTTGTCAAGAAGCTCCTGTATCTGCTGTTTAAGTTCTAGCATCTCAGCTGGAGCTAGTCGGTACAGTGCCTTAGAGATTGGCAGTGTGCCTGGCATAAGATCGATAGCAAACTCCACCTCTCTCTCTCTGGTGGAAGACCTGTGATGTCATCGGGAAAGACGTCTGGGAAGTCTCTAACTCTGGCACGTCTGATAACGACTGAGTGGTCAGGTCAGGTGTGGATACGATGCTGGCCAAGAAAGCCTGACATCCCTTAGAAATTAGTCTCCTAGCATGCATGCAGGAGATCATACGAGGGAAACTTCTCCATCTGGCTGGTTCCAACAAAAACTGCTCCATGCCCAATGGTCTAACCAAAACTGATCTCTTCTGAAAGTCGATCAAGACTCTGTTCTTTGTCAACCAGTCCATACCCAAGATAATATCGAATTCCGGCATTGGCAAGACGATCAAGTCGGCATACACTAGGTGGCCTTGCAGTTCCAGATCAATATCCCTGACCACACTAGTAGCTGATAATTCTTGCCTTGATGGGACTGTCACTGAGTAATTCACGTCGAGACCAATCATCTTGATATCCAAGTGACGGGCGAACGTCTCTGATATGAAAGAATGGGTGGCTCCTGAGTCTATCATGGCCTGAGTGGCTATTCTCTTAATAAAAATATTTCCTGAGGGACGTTAGCACAACACAAACTTATATCCCCAAAAATTCTAACATCAACCTCAAGCATAGTAGAAAATTACTATCCCAAATCACTCAAAAATATTACTAGCACCTTAACAATCCCAAATAAAATTCAAAACATGCAAGGCAAAACAATACTGAGCTTAGGTAGAAAAGTTTACCGGTCAGCAAAGTCGTGTATGGGTTTGCTTCTTGTGCATGCATGGCGAACACTCTTCCTTGGGTTGGCTGCTTCCACTGTGGGCACTCCTTCAACATGTGGTCACTGGCTCCACATTTGAAACACTTGCCCGATCCATATAAACATTGCCCCGGGTGCTAGCGTTTGCACTTAGGACACACTGGGAAAACAACGGGCTTCTGAGGCGCCCCCTGCTGCTGAATCGGACCCTTGCCCTTAGGCAGTCCCTAATAAGTTTTCTTCCCTGGCGGCCCCCGGTAAGGCGTCTTATGTTGGGGTCGCTTATGTTGCTGCAGCTGGTGCTGCGGTGGTGCCTGATAGGGCCTCTTGCCCTGCCTGTCAGCCTCAATGTCTCGCTGATCATGCTCTGTCGCCAAATCTCTCGATACGGCAACTGAGTAAGTAGCAGGACCAGCAACTCCAACATCACGGTGCAAGACCGGCCGCAATCCATCCATAAAATGCCTCAACTTCTCCCGGGCATCATTAGCTATCAGGGGCACAAAGTAACACCCCCTCTCAAACTTCCGGACGAAGTCTGCCACGCTGTTGTCTCTCTGTCGCAGGGACATGAACTCCCTAGTCAATCGGGAGCGTACTTCCTCAGTAAAGTACTTGGAGTAGAAAACCTCCTTAAAACCATCCCAAGTCAGTGTTCGCAAATTCACTGACACTGATGCACTCTCCCACCACCGTCTGGTATCCCCTGCTAGAAGGAATTTGGCACACCTGATTCGGTCTGCATCTGCCAGCTCCATGAAATAAAAGATTACTTCGATGGACTTAATTCATCCCTCAGATATCATCGGGTCAGTAGTCCCCGAGAACTCCTTAGGATCCATCCTCCTAAACCTTTCGTACACAGCCTCTGGTCGGGGCCTCGCCTCTACATTAACCGCAATCTGGTTCCCCGCAAACTGCGCGAAAAACTGCGTCATACCTGCAATCTTCTGCGCCTCCATATCTGGAGGTGGACGAGGAGGGGTGACCCTCTCCTCATCTCGGGCCTCTCGGTTCTCCTCTCTAGCTTCGCGGTTAATCACACGTCTGGGAGGCATACTGTTCCAACAATTTACTCACCACGTAAACCCAATGTGCATGAATATAATAGCAATATCATAAGATGCACGAAATCTAAACTTAAAACATGGACATGCTGAAATCATGATTCAATGCTTACTACATACATAATGCAAAACTTTAAAACTTACAGACTCGAGGTGTGACTTCGTGAGCTTCTTGCGACTGGCAGTAGGCGTAACCCTTTACAAGAACTCCGCTCTGATACCAACTGTAACGTACCGTACTTTTTCTAATTAAAATTTGCGGAAGAATTAAAAATTTTCTTAAATAAAAAGTGAACATAAAAAAAATCGATAAAAGAAGTAAAACTGTACGTCTCTCAAGTTGTTGCAACAAAGGATTTGAAATTCAAAGTTTGACATAAGAAATAAATGTTTTCATAAAACTTAAAACATGGCGGTCCTCGGGTTTAGCCTTCCGCTCAGTCCAAGCCTGCTCCTAGGTCCCCACCTCCAGCCTCCTCATAAACATCCTCACCTGCATCGATCAAGTCTAGTGAGTCTAAAGACTCAACACGTATAAACTGGAAGTAACGAATAATACGTAATAAAACCACATGCAACTTCAAAATAGAGCTTACATACTTAAAACTTGAACTTGCATATCAAAAGCTTGAACATATGTACATACATACATAGACGTGCCACCAACATAAAACTTTTCTTAAACATGCTTGCATACTTGAACATACTAGAACATACATAACTTCATCATTTTGCGTAGAGGCATGTTGCAAAGCAAGTGACCCATAACATAACCGCCTGATCAGACTAACCACAGTATTGGGATGACAGGGACGTATCCACTGCCACATGCATGAGATCTCCGTTCATAATTTAACGGGCTGATTGGTCCACGTTCATAATTTAACGCTTTCCAACCTACGGGAGGATTGGTCCACGTTCATAGTTTAACGCTTTCCAATCCTAAACATAATTTGGTCACAAAACATTTAGCATAACTCAAAAACTTAAAATATTTTCTTGCACGTCAAACACACTTACTTGGCCTTGTGGGATTCGTTGGACTTCGATTGGGGCCGTTGCCGCACTTACTAACATGAATTCCAATGCTTAATCTTGCATAACTTAGACGTAAATATCATGTTTACTTACGAGCTCGATCAATTCCTTAGGACGTTCTTAAATTCCCATGACTCGACCTTGTAAATCATTGTACTAAACCATGACATCAAACCTCAAAGCATACTATAAAATTTTCCCAAAATGACAAGCACACGGACCTCGTGCCCAGGTCCGGCTCCGGGTCCGTGTCCGTGTCCGTGCGGTGAAGTGTGTCGTGAAGAAAAGAGAAGGCACGGACCCCGTGCCTAGGTCCGGGTAGGGGTCCTTGTAGACTCTGCAATTTGACCCTCCAAAGAAAACAAAGGCACGAACCCCGTGCTCTGGTCCGTGTGGGGGTCCGTGTCCCCGAGGTAGAAGAAAACCCACGAATTTTTCTGTGCAAGAATTTCTTAACGTTCTAAACTCGGTTGCACGGACTATGAACCGACACCCCGAGACCCATCTTAGTATGCTACTACATTGACAACATTGGTACAAACACCTCGACACAACGGCGTTAAACCTACGACACAATGCAACTCAAAACATGGAGATTGACATCAAATTGTTTCCTACGACTTCTAGTGAATTCAAGTGTCTATCGACACTAACCGGTAACCCATATGCCAACTCAACATCATACTAAGCATACCTATATGCAGCAACGATCGCCCGTCGATCTCCAACGAAGCCTGCAACAAAAAAACTTCATGAACGCATCAATACATAATTTTCTGAAAAACGCAGTTTGAGCAGTCCCACGAAAAACGCCATAACTCACTCAATTTTCGTCCAAAAATTTTGAATTTTTTTTCAAATCGAAGGTATCAAAAAGTTCTACAATTTTTGTGTTAAAATTTTTCTCAGAATCACGAGAGAAAAATCGCAGTATTTAAAATGACAGCAAAAACGTAAATTTGTGATACAAAAATCGTTTCAAAATTGATCTAAACATGATTGCTCAAACTTCTACTCATCTCACATGAATTTTTACGCATAAATATCAACACAACGCATAATATGACGAGATCGATACAGGAATGAAAGAATATACGTGGCTTTTTGATATTAAAACTCACGATACTGCGATACCGAAGCGGAGATGGTGCGAGAGACGAACCTGGACGACTTGGCTCGATTTTCTTTGAAGAAAACCAACAAAATTCTTGCTGGAAAAATATAGGGGAGAGGAGCGGCTGCACTTGGTGCTTAGAACCCTAAATTTTCTTCTAAAAAGAGATATGAGATGAAATGTGTATGTGTGTGTTGTGTGAAACGTATATAGGTGTGTGTAAAACATGTAGTGTTTGTGTGTGGCGTGAGTTGGGTAGTGGGGAGGGGATTAGGGATGTTAATTAGGAAAATAAATTGCTTAATTAGTAATTAACAATTAATTAAAAGACTAATCCACCTCTATCTTTAACAAAACATTTAATTAAAAATATAGTGCACTTGAAATAAATCTTTAAATGTTTTAAACTCTAAAATCACTAAATAATTAATCAAGCTTTTAAAAATGCTAAAACTAAATAAATTATTTAAAATGTTCCATCCTTAACTTTAAAATAAAATACCATACTTAAAATTGCCAAAAATCTTCGCCGGTCTCTTCCTCGATCCCGCCTCGAATAATCGCCTGAAACATGAAACTCGAGAAAATATTTTAAAGTGCATCACATAAACATAAATAATTTAAAATAATACTTTTAATTGGTTTTCTAGAGTTGTGTTCAACATATGATTTGTATTAATTTCTATTATCTTCGATTCGATATCAAATTCGTAATTTTCTGATAAGAAACGAGGGAGATATTTATCGTTAAATCGCTCAAGCTGGAAAATTTGTGTGCCCTCTGGAGAATTCCAGCAACCTTCGGGGCTTGTTTCTAGGTCCTAAGTGGTCTGAAATAAATGGATTAGAGGCTGGTCATGGAGGTTTGAGTCATGGTCCGAGTTAGGAAAAAATTGGTTAACTTTCGGTTCGATTCGGGTTAAAATTGAGACTACGGTCCAAGTTTTAAAACGAATCGATTAAGTTTTGAAGCGGTCTTGATTTTACATCTAAGAAATACTTTTAATTATGTTTTGGGATGTTTTAAGGTGTTGGTATACTTCAGGTCGAAATTTAGAGGTCCAAGGGTAAAACGGTCATTTTGAGTTTTCCAGGGGCGAAATGGTCATTTTGTAATTGGGGTGAGATTTTGGTCCTGGCAGCCCCCTGAGCACATTTTATCAAGGTTTAAATGTTTACGCATCACATTTATGATTTTTATGAAATTATGATAAATACGGTTCATGCTTGGTTTTAAGGAATAAAGTTACGAATATGCATATTTTCCTTAAGTGGTGAATATGATGATGTTTTTGAAGGATAGTAATCGGTTGTGACTAACGATGTATATGAATATGATGACATGAGATATGATGAGTTGAGGCCTGGGCTCAGTGGACGGGTAATGCTGTCGCTGATGTCTCCCGCCGCCAGGTACTGTGGTTATACGTAGATGAATCCATCGATAGAGCAGATACGAAAGTAACAACCAATTAACTGAATTCAATTAAAATGAAAATGTATACGTTTATGATGACACGAGATGACATGATTTGACAAGATATGATTTTACACGACACGTTTATGTTATGCTTTTTAAGTTCATGAAAGTTATGTTGGGTATGCTATTTTTCACTTTTGTGTGCCTGTATATGCACTTGTTATTCCTGGTATATGTGTGTTGAGTCTTTAGATTCACTAGGCGTGTGTGATACATGTGAGTTTATTGCTGATAAGGATGGAGGTGCTGAACTCTGAGTAGGCAGCTCTGGTGTGGTGACACGACCCGAGGACCGCACGATTTTCCGGATATTGATTTATGAGCTTTTGAGAGGAGTTAAACATTTTTATATACGTTGAGGATATTACGATTGTTGCTCATTTATGTTACGTTTGATGTTGGTTATTTTTAAACTGCTCTATTTTTATTGCCANATATATTTCCATAATTTTAAAAACGAATAGACGTTATACTCCGTTAGGGGGACACGAATGTGGTTGAGTTTGTGAGGAAGTTTGAGAAAGGTTGTCACTTTGTGCCCCTCATTGTTAGAGACGCTGCTGAGAAGATGAGGCACTTTATGGATGGTCTTCGACCTACTATCCGTCGTGATGTCATGATGATGCTTCCAATGGATTATACTGCATCCACAATTTATGCATATCAAGCCGAGCAAGCATTGAAAGATATTGATTTTGAAGTACAACGGAAAAGGAAGCAACACCAGCAGAGCTCACAGCCGAATAAGAAGCCATATATGGGACCTCCTAGACCTCAAGGGCAGCAAAAGCCCCAAGGTCAAGTAAAGAAGTCAGGACCACGAAAGCCACCACAACAAGGAGCGCCAAAACCTGCTGAGAGACCCATATAGGCAGGGAGTGTAATCGCACACATCTTGGCAAGTGCATGTGGGGGACATACAAGTGCTTCATATGCAAGGAGGAAGGGCAGAAGGTTGCTGATTGCCCGAAGAAGAGAGAACCTATGGTAGGAAGAGTTTATGTTATGCATGATGAAGAAGACGAGGAGGAGCAAGACATGACGCTAATCACTGATAACCTAATTATTTAATGTTTTTATATTGCTCTTATTGCATGAAATATTAAATTGTTTATGAGAATTGATTTGGGATCAAGAAGAACCAAGAGGAAATAGGTTGCATGCTCTACCATCGTTGGAATTAAGAGGTGACAATGAAAATCATAGATATTGAACTTGTATATTTAGCTTTAAATATGTAAGGGAAGTATTTAATTCCAAATAAGAATTTTATGGCTTAAAATTTGAGATAAAATCAAAACTTTGGGCTTGTATGGATATTTTCGAAAGTTTGAGGACCAAATTGGAAATAATGCGAAAGTTCAATGGCTGAAATTGTTAAAACCGAAAATTATAAGGTAATTAGAGAATTTTTTAAAAATTTCAGGGACTACATCGCAATTTAACAGAATTTAGGGGTTGTTGTGAAAATTTTAAACAATTACGGGCTGTTTTGGTGATTACCTAAATTATATGGGCTAAATTAGCAATTACTGAAAGTTTAAGACCTGAATTGATAACATTCAAAACTTATGGGGTAGAAATGTAATTTTCGAAACCTTTGGGGACAAAAATGGAATTTTCAAAACTTCCAAGGGTCAAAATACAAATTTTGGAAAAAAAATTTAAGGGGCAAATGCATTAATTTCGAAATATAAGTGGTGAAATTGCTATTTCTCCTAAAATTAACAGGGTCCAATCCCAAAATTTTTTAAGAATTTTAGGAAAATAATGATAGAAATCTTCTTAAGCTTCGACCCAAAAGAATTTAACGGCATATTCGCCGTAGGAAGGACATTTATTATAGGTGTAGATACCTATGCACTGCTGGATTCAGGAGCTACACACTCTTTCATATCCGAGATTTTCGTTAAGCGACTGAACATTATACCTATGGATATGGGATTGGGTTTCAAAGTTTCTATACTTTCCGATGATCAAATGGTCACTACGAGTATTGTGAAGAATCTGGAGCTTCGTTTACAAATGGATGTGGCTTGGGTAGATCTTATCATACTTCCGATGCTTAAATTTGACATTAAACTTGGCATGATTGGATGACATGAAATGGAGCTTCGATAGATTTTTGACAGAGGACAGTGTCTATTCGACCGTCTAGTGGAAAGTCTTTTATATTTGAGGCAGCAAAGAACAAGCAAATGCCACACATTATCTATTGTATGTCTGCAAGGAAGCTTATTAAGAGAGGATGTCAGGCTTATCTAGCTTGTTTCATATCAGCACATGTTCCCGACAGTCAGAGGCTAGAAGATGTTGATATTTTCAAATACTTTCCTAGCGTCTTTCCTGAGGACGTTTCTGGCATTCCACCTGATTGTGAGGTAGAATTTTCGGTTGAGTTGATGTCGGGCACTGTACCCATTTCTAAAGCACCCTACCGTCTAGCGCCCGCCGAACTGAAAGAATTAAAAGATCAAATCAAAGAATTATTTAACAAGGGCTTCATTTGCCCTAGCTAATCTCCATGGGGCGAGCAGTATTGTTTGTAAAGAAGAAGGATGGTAGTATACGACTTTGCATAGACTATAGAGAGCTGAATAGGGTCACCATCAAGAATAAATATCATCTACCAAGAATTGAAGACCTATTCGATCAATTACAAGGATCATCAATATTTTCAAAGATAGATCTTTGTTCTGGATACCATCAGTTGAAAAATAAAGAGGCGGATGTTCATAAGACAGCGTTCAGAACTCGTTATGGGCATTATGAATTTATGGTCATGCCATTCAGTCTGACCAATGCGCCAGCGATCTTCATGGATCTCATGAATCACGTATTTCAGTCGTATCTAGATCAACTTGTGATCGTTTTTATTGATGATATTCTGATCTACTCGAAGAGTAAAGACGAGCATAGTCAGCAATTGTGGACACACTTCAAGTACTGCAAGATAGGAAATTAAATGCAAAATTCAGCAAGTGTGAGTTATGGCTTGATGAAGTGGTGTTCTTAGGCCAATAGAGATGGAGTGGAGGTTAATCCAAGCAAAGTTGAAGCAGTGAAAGAATGGCCCGTACCAAAGAGCGCAACCGAGATACGTAGTTTCTTGGGACTAACTGGCTATTAACGAAAGTTTATTCACAGATTCTCATCTATTGCGGTACCCATGACCGCCTTGATAAAGAAGAATGCAAGGTTTGTATCGGGATCCGAGTGCCAAGACAGTTTTGAAAAGTTGAAGCAAACTCTGATTTCTGCGCTAGTATTATCGATACATTGGACCATTTGAGATTTTGGAAATGGTTGGGACACTAGCCTATAGAGTGGCATTACGACCGATGCTAGCCGGAGTGCATATTGTGTTCCACATCTTAATGCTGGGAAGGTACATGTCGAATCCTTTGCATGTACCAAATTATGAGCCTCTGCAGTTGACTCCAATATGTCATATTATGAGATACCTACACAAATCCTCGGGAGACAAGAGAGAAGACTACGAAACAAGGTTATTCCAATTGTCAAAGTCAAATGGCTAAATCACTCGGAAGAAGAAGCTGCTTGAGAGACTGAGAGGGACATGAGGAGTCGCTATCTGGACTTATTTGGTAAGTTCTAATTTTGAGGCCGAAATTTTATTTAAGGGAGGGAGGAATTGTAAGGTCCAAAATTTAAAATGACGTAATCCAACTGCATGCGAATCTAGGGAATGTGAGAAATAGCTAATTAAATGATTTTAATTGCCTAAATAATTATGTTTGATATGTTTATATGGTTATGAAGTAGTGTTCTACATGAATGCATGTAAAGTTTATTTTTAAAAGTTGTTCGAGATGCGATCGAGGAACGGAAACCGAGGGCTGAAAAATGAAAAATATTTTTATTAAATAATTGTTTTTAATTATTTAAAATAAGGTTAATGCTTTATGATATTTTTAAGATTAAGGAGTTTCGATGTTATTTTATACGTCGAGACGTAATTTTTATCGGTATTCGACTTTCAACAAAAATATAAATTTTTTGACAACTCGGCTAATGATTTCACGAACTTTCCTAAACGAAATATTTTAAATATGCACTAATGGGCTTATTGGGCCTATTTAACCATGTTAATGGGCCTAGGCATGTTTACATGTTTTATTATCAATAAATAAGCCCATAACCCTCCCCATAATTTACAAAAACTTACGCCCCTTCCCCTCATCAGAAAGGACTCTCTCCTCTCCCCCTCAAACACACGCACACACGTGAATTCATCAAGGCAAATCTTCGGTTATTGCAACGAATTCTGCAAGGGTCCTCCGTTCGTCGCCGTTCTTCGCATCTCAACGTATTTTCGTGCGTAATATATGCAAAGGCTCGCTTTAACTATCTTTTTCTCATCTATCATACCATATTATTGTTTTGAATTACGTTTGCATGAAAACCATGATTCCCTTATTATTATTTTCGTTTTTACGCATAGCCATGTGATTAATTCATGATTCTTGTTCCAAAACTTGATATATGTTTGCGTGAAGGGGCTGCCAAGTTCTAGGATCATAAAGCAACGTTTTTACAAGAGTTTAAGGGTCTTAAGCTGCATGGTTAAGGGCTGCACACATTAGGAACCAACCTGGAACAATTGGTTGCACGTTTAAGCACAAGGGTCCAGTCATAAGGGAGAACCATTGCATAGCTCGGCCAGGGCTTGACCAGGGCAGGGCTGGGACGTGGTTGGGTGTGTGGAGGAGTCCTAGCGTGGCACGTCAGCTAGGGAAGAGTCCAAGCGAGCTAGGACTCTTCCCAAGTCAACCGAGGATGATAGCCGTGTGCAGGGGGATCGTGGCTCGGCCGGGGGTCTGGGCTAGGTCTGACAGGGTCCTAAGAGGGTCCAAAGAGTGTGGGCTCCGTGTTGGCTCGAGATTAAGGGTCCTAGCCAATTTACGAAGAGTCCTAGTTTGTTGTGCTAGGGTCGCGCGTCTGCTGTCCTTCGATCATGGGGCTGCAGTAGGTTAGGTTGCATTCAGTGGGTTCACTGGGGTCCGTGGATGGTCTGGGAAGGTCTTGGCTTGGGGTCTCTTGATGAAACTTAAAATTAATAATTTATTATATGTTAAAACCTATATTTTAAAATTTAAGTTTAATTAAAATTACAAAATCATGTTATTTTAGTATTGTGTGTTTATATTTAAATGTCTTACTAAATATGTTTTATTTTCAGGTTTTCTACGCGTTGGTAAAATAATGATAACTTAAGCTAGAAAATTCAAATGGAGGTGATTCAAACATTTTTGGAATCCTTGAGAAATTATCTACAACCTTACAGAAGACATGATTGCCTCAAATGTTGGTAAAGATGATCAAATTGTGAAAATATCAAAAGGAGGACAAATTTACTTTCACCTTGACCAGCATATAGTAAAAAAATCATAACTATTTTAATATTTAACCAAATGAGGTGAACCAAGTGGCCAAATTCATCTACAGACAATTCTCCACATGTTTGCTGTTTTGAGCGGAGTCAAATTTGGTGACTAAAGTCGTGGAATAAAGCATTGAAAGAAAGGACATGGAATTGAAGTTCGAGGAGACAAAGACTACTATTACAACTACATGACATTAATAAAATTTTTGACCCTTTCTCTCATTTGGCCGATAAATAGAGGCCTTGTGCTAGCTTGAGAATCATTCTATCTCATTGTAAATATAGTGTGAGTGTGTATAAAAGTTCTAAGTTCCAATATATTTTTCATTTTCCAAATTATGAGTGATGTTTTTAGTGTTGATCAAAAGTAAGTTCATGGAAAGCTAAATCTATTATGTCAAGGTGAAGAGGATGAATTTTTGGTGAAGTAAGATTGTTTATATTTTGTATATTCTTTCTTTATTTCTTTTCATTTTGCTAATTTTTTTTTATTGTAGGTATAAAAATGAATTATTTGTTGTTATCAATTTACATCAAATGCTTGATAACATTGAAGTGGTTATCTTGATTTGTTGTTTAATTTTGANCCGCATCTAACTTATTAAATCATATATTTCATTTAGGCAATAGCGTGGCTCTGCCGGTTGTTCTAAATGAAATATAATGATTTAATTTAATATTTATTTTATGCAGTTATATATATAATCATAGGTACCATATATAAAATATCGTTGAATTGGTATTTTCTATAGTGGGAACTATATTATATTAGGTGTGTGTTTAATAATTTAATTTTCTTAGAACCATTATTTATGGTGGTTTCCTTTGTTTTACTTTTAGTTAAACAATATTGCATAAACAAAGAATAAATCCTCGAGCCTTGACAAAATTTATAATTTGTGAACTTCGTTCTTGCATTTGGTAATCTATAAATTAATAAATTTAAACTTAAAATAACCTCTCTGTGGATCGATCTCGTACTTACGAAATATATTAATTGTAGACAATCTACACTTGGGTGAATTATAATTTAAGTAGTAGTAAGTTTTTGGCTCGGGCTTGGCTCAAAGAAAATGAGAGATGGCTCGAGGGTGTCCTTGAAGGTTTCGGTTTAGGGTTTTAAATGGCTAAGGCTTGAACCACGGGTCCACGGGGTTGGTTCATGGTTCACAAGGGTAAATTAGGAAATAAAAAGCCTATGTTTAAAATTTGAAAATTTATTAATAAAGTTTTTATTAATTCAGGATAAAAACGCACTACGAATTAATAATTACGAAATAAAATTAAAATCCTCAAATTTAAGATATACAAAAATATCTAAAAATTTATTTGAGCTTAATTAATTATTTGGGATGGTCAGGTGTCAACGAAAGTAAGAAAAAGTTGAAAACGAGAAATTTTATGTCAAGGAGCAAAATGGTTATTTTACACCTAAAAAAATAGTAAACGTCATGGCAGTGCCCTGAACGGTGTAATATATGTTAAAATGTTTATTTCAAATATTTAAGGAATTTTATGATAAATTGTTAAAGCTAAAAGATATGTTGCATGCTTGGTTTAAAAAGAAAAATGATACTTATATGCAAGATTTTTATAAGTGATGAAAATATGAATGTTGGAGAAGGTGAAGTAATTGTTATTATTATAATGTTATGATTGGGGATATCGTGAGGGAAAAGGTCCTAGAGAGAGCCCATTTATGGGAGAAGGTCTCAGAGGGAGCCCGTCTATGGAAAAAGGCCCAGACAAAGCCCGACGATCGTATTTCCATATGATGATGATAGGCCAAGGCTCAGTTGACGAGTGAGAGTGTCGCTGATGTCACCGCCGCCCAGTACTGTGGTTATATATATATGGATCCATTGACCTTATGATGAAACGAAAGTCACAATTAACGATCTGAATTCAATAAAAGGAAAATGTATAAGCTTATGATGAAAATGAAAATGTTTTTGATGAAATGATGTATGATATGAAATGATGAAAGGAAAATTGTTTATGTTTATGCATGTTCATGAAAAGTTATTTTAAGTAAAAATATTTTCACTGTTGCATGCAATTGTATATATATTACTTGTTATCAAGGTTATGGTTTGCTTAGTCATTAGACTCACTAGGTGTGATGGGTGCATGTGAGCATGATATTAATGTTGATGGAGGTTTCTATTGTTGATTTTGTTTGACTGAATGTGCACACAACACGAGGACTAGGGCTAGATTTTCCGCATTATGATTATGATTTACGTTTAAGTTTATGATAAAGATTTTTACGACTTTTATCATGCTTTTGAGTGGCTTTTGAAGGGTTGTTAGAGTTTGCTTTATTTTGAAATATTGCTAAGTTAGGTTTGGCAAACGATTAAAGATTTTATGTTTTAAACTATTTCCTTTGAATTTTCAAATATATTTGGTTGATTTATATTTTTAAAATTGTGCAAAGTATTTTAAAGTATATATATATATGTATATCGGTCGAGAGTACGTTTAGTAGGAAAAAAAAATTTTCGAGTATATTTTAAAGAGAATCGGGTAGTGGACATTTCAGAAACGACTCTGTACCAGGACCTAAACCTCATCCTTGGACCTTAATCAAGCCCATTATCAGCCCATTTTGGACTCAGACCCGATGCCCTAAGCCCTAGACCTCTTGCACCAGCAATGCACTGCGCGCACATCTTGCGGCACCAGGACCCGCGCCCTCCTGCGGCCGCTGCCTCCATTGACTCGACTCAAGGCTCACATCAGCCCATCACATGGACCATAAGGCACATCCCTATCCCCTATTCCAGTTCTTTCCACCATCCCTTAAACCCATGGAACCACACCCACCAAAACAACACCAAAGCCACAGCTTGAGAACTCTTGGTCGTAGCGTTGCTCCATCCCATCCAAGCCTTGACTGAGCCCGACCAAGACCTTCCTAGGACCATAAACCAACCCTCCAGACCATGGCTAGGGCCCTATGCATCCCTCTTAGCCAAATTTTTTCCCCAAACACCCTATCAACCTCTCGACCTGCACGCCTGATGCGTGTAGGGCTATGCCGCCTCACTAGCACTCCCTTTGGCTTTTGTCCTTTCAAAACATGCTCTTAAACGTTTAGACCGTCACTGGAATCCCTCGGTTTGCATCCCTCGTTCGACAATTCTCAAAAACGTCAAGGATTCTTTATTAAAACATTAGAAGCACATGCATGAAACTTAAAAACCATCATCCTCATGAACTTACACAAAAAATCAAATACATGCAATATTATGGAGTGAATGGTGCGAAAAAAAGGTTTAAAACATGCCTTGATCGTTTACGCTTATGAATAACAAGTGACGACGCGACGAGAGATGAACAGGTTCGCAAATATCCTTCCCCCTTAGGGTATGGAGATCTCGGCCACATAGGGTTTAATGTTTGTTAGTTGTGTGTGCTTAAACTGTAGGAGGCGTGTGAGAGGTAGGAGGGTAGCTAGGGTTTTAATTAGGTTGCTAGGTGGGCTTTTTAGGTTAGATTTAAGGCACAATAATTCTTTTAATTAATCCCTACTAATCTAATCCCATTAAAGAATTAATTAAATCAATAATTAATCCACTAGAGGTCCACATGATAATTAAAATATTTGGTGTCACTGGTTTCTGGTACCGTAAATCCGAAACATCTCATTTTCTACCAAAAGTTCGTTATCGATTAAGTTTGTTCCTTGCAAACTATAAATTCACCACTTTCCTATTTTGGATCACTAAATCTCGAGGTTCAAATTCTTAAATTTCTAAAATAGAAATCTTATCAAAATCGTCCCCGATTCTCTCGTCTTGGCCGTACGTCACACGTATTTGACTGCTGAAAGTTTAAATTCATAGGATTCGGTTAAATATTCATTAAATCATACAAATACTTAAACATACCTTTAGACTACTTATTTAAATAAATTCTAATTAATTTTAATACATGCATATGATTAGTGTGTTCTAGTTTTCAGGCGTTACAACTATTCTCAAATGCAGAAGTCTTAAGATGGCATATCAACAAAAATAATTTTATGTAGTAAAAATGGCTTTTGAATTACGACTATTATTTTTACTTACAAAAAACTTTATCTTAAAGGTCGATAATAAACATGTAAAAGTTTTCTTGAAAAATAGAATTTAATCTATAGCCAAGAAGGCTAGATTATTGAGATGACAGGCTTTGTGTCAAAATTATATTTTTGATATTGTTATCATTAAATCTCATTAAAATATTCTTACAGATTTCTTAACAATATATGGACAAGACTAATGTTGATGTCATCATGAAAATGGACAGAAATTAGAGAGAACATCTTGAAATGCTTCAAACCGAGTTCATAAGTTTGTCTTAAACGCAGAAGTTGCGAGTAAGCAACAACAAGTTTGTAAGAGCCTGTCTCTGATCAAATAAGCATAAGAGCTAAGACGGAATCATCTTTAGATGAGATGGCCAAAGCAAAAATTGAACCTCTTGATCCTTATCTTAAGCCTTCTTGTCAATCCTTCTTCTCGTGAACAAAACAGGGAGAGATCAACCTTAGACCTCAATGATGATTTTTGCAAAATTTTAAATAAAGTAAGGAACTTAGACTAACTTTTGATGAGCAAATGAGCTAAGTTTAGATGAAATTAGGGTTTTGAGATTTATTTAAAATTTGCCCATAAAAAAATTTGGATTAATTGTTGTATTCGCCTCCCATACTATGGATGATATAGTGTGGCTGACCATAAATAATGACGCATTTGTATGTGTTTGGAGCTCCACAAAGTTGACTGATTTACTGACTAATTCGATCAAATCATTATTTAATTTGCATTTAATTTTTAAACATTCCATAATTGTGTATTTAAAAAAATTCCTTTGAAACACGTGTTCTTTTCATTTACATGCATTAAAAAGACATTATTTTTCAGTATTTTTAAAAGTAGATCCGTTTTAATTTAACATAAAAAAAGAACCAAGAAGAGGCCGAGAAATATCAGAAAAAGAGGCCTGCAGGGGCCATTGACAAGAGGAGATCATGAGTCTGTGGAGGAGGGCTTCCGGCATATTCAAAGACCAAAACAGCCTCTGTCTCGTGAGCTTTTCTAGAAGAACCGCCCTCCGCAACCCTGATATAGAATCCCTTGTTATCAAATCCACTTGCCACAACGAATCGTCGTTCGACTCACGCAACATAGACCGCGTCTGCCGATGGATCCGCCTCTCCCCTTTGAATCTCAAGCCCCTTCTGTGGTCCGTCTCGAATCGTCTCGAAAAGACAAAAAGTTGGGTTGTGGCTCTAAAGGGAATGTACCTTATGCACAATGTGATCAATTGCATGGCTCCATGTGTCAAAGAAATAGGGAGGTTACCGTTTGATCTCTCGAATTTCAACGATGGACATTCTAGCCAGGCGAAAACATGGTATTACAATTCCTTTATACGCACTTATTATGCGTTTCTTGATCAGAAATCGACCCTTGTATTCCAGCACACCGAGGAAAAAGGATATCGTATGACGATGAAACAGGAGTTGGTTTTGTTGCAGAAGTTGCAGGCCTTGTTTGATTTATTAATGCAGATCAAGCCACAATCAGGAGCAGCCTTGAACCCTCTTGTTCTTAAGGCAATGGATGCAATAATCATCGAGGTTTTCGATATTTACAGCCGGCTTTGTAAAGGGATTGCCATTCTTCTTATTAACATTTATTCCGCAAACAAGGATGAAGCCATAATGTCTCTGAAAGTTGTGCAGAAGGCAACTCTTCAGGGAGAAGAACTCTCATTGTATTTCGACTTTTGCCAGGAAATCAGGGTCGTAAATGCATCGGAATCGCCCCTCATCGATAAAGTCCCTAAGGAGGGAATTCAAGAACTTGAGAATATAATTAGGGGGTTCTCGGAGAAAAGTGACGTTGATAAAGGGATTCCAAGAAAGGAAGACGAGAAAGCCATTGTTGCTGTTACAGAGAATTCAAAGGTTGGCGACAATGACAAGGTTTGTGTGAGGGATGGATTTCGGACAATTATCACTGATAAATGGGTGAAGTTTGAAGAAGATTTGGTGCACAAAAATCCATTTGCAAGCCCTTTATACAATCACTCAAATGTTAAAGTCAATCAAGATTTGCCAGATTTGATCACCTTCTAATAGCCTAAAATTATAGATCGGCATGTTTATTCGATCTCTTCGATGACAAAAGAAACGACGACTAGTATGTATGTGTAGATATGAAAACGGCATTCTTGTTCTTGCGTCCATGAGAGAATTTTTAATTGATTTTTTTCGCTTGTCCTCTCACATTATGAATTTACCATCGTTATTTTTAAGGTAATCGGTTTTCTCGTGTCCAAACACAGCAGAAGTTTAGAAAAATTTAATTTGACATTCAAATAATGTCTTTGTATACTCATATGGTTTAAACAAATTAAATCTTTCATTGGGTGAAAGTAAATTTACCTTTAGTCAATTTACCACTCGATACCAACTATTCTGAGATTAGCCGATATAGCTCTTGTAGTATTCCTTACGAACAATCTTATTGAACTCTTTTCTTCAATCCTTCTATCGAGTCCACAGCTAGAACATTTGTTCCTCTTCTAAATTAAACTAGAAATTTGTTGAGTTATCGTTTTTCTCATGTCCAAAACGCAGCGGAAGTTTTAAATTTTTTATTAGACATCTAAAATTTTTTTTGTACACTCGTATGATATAAAATAAATAAACATATATAAGATGTTTAGTAATATACCTTTAGTGAAATTTTTTCACTCGGCACCAACTACTCCGGTTTTAGTGGACGTAACTTTTGTTGTAAAACTCTATGAACAATTTTTTTGAAAATCCTTTTTCAAACTTCGAATCATGTCCACGACCGAATTACTTGTTTCTCTTCTAACTTGCACTAGATAGTATAGAAGATATTTTGAGGTTGTGATTAAGAGAGGAAAAATAGTTCAAACCCCTTTCGAGAGCAAGGAAGATGGAGACTTTCTCCTTTTTCTTCTTTCAAAACTTCGGTGATCACTACTATAATAATCAAAGTAATATATATATTTTATTATTTTAATTAATTGTAGTTTCCTTAATTAATCACATTAATTAAGTTAATGGATTTCAATATATAATAGACTCTCGAGAATAACACACCACAATCATGCATATTCGAAAATATGCATACATATTATTTTGTTTTGTGTGCATGTTTTTAAAATTATGGTATCGTAAATATTTCTATATTAAATAAATCAATACTAAATTTTATAAAAATTTAATGAGCTAAATTTTAATTCAATTAAAATATAATTTAATTATTGAAGTCCATTTTAACTTTAACAAATTAGCATATTGGCCGGGTATATATTCTTACAAGCCTATGACCCATGCTCCCATTATATTAATCTCAGCATAATCCCGATCGACGATTCAATATCTTCGATGTTACCATTTCAACTTGTTTGTTATTATGATGCACAATTTATTTTTGAGATTAATTATATCTAAATAAAGCAGCTGCAAATTTTGGAACATTTCCACTTAAATTAGGCAGTGCATTCCCCTTGACAGTTTTTAGCAGTCATGCTATCAAAATTTTTGTAAGCGTCTATTAAATTATCGTTTGTTCCCATCAAACTCATTTTCTTATAAATTCAACTCCTTGAATTTATTCTCTCAATGGAACAAATGATTCAGTGCTTGTGTGACCCTCAATGGTTCAAAGATACAGCTAGCCGTGGGTTCGCAACTCTTTTATGATTCAGGACATTTTCTTTTATTTGGGCTTACCTTAATTTTCACCATTCCATGCATCAACATTTGATCACGAGAATGTCAGAAATAATTTTCTGATAAAACCCATCGAATCATGGTAAGAGCATCTAGTAGCATCGTCTCATAATCGGTTATGATTAACGTACAGTACGGTCTCTTCATCTCATATATCTCAATCGAATCTGCTACCATTGTTTCATCGAAGGTTGCATATTAGATTCAATAGCCATGTGATACAATCATGAAATATTCATAGTGTCATCTAATGCACAACTAAAGAACTATTGTCTCTAATATACATCTTACACTCTCGCCAGAGATTTCATGCACTACTATTTCGTTAGATCAAATAGTATATTCACACCCACAGGTGAGCGGTGAAATCCCCGACTACAATGCACTGGCTCCTACACATGTCGCAATTGCACCCAACCTCGCTACCTTGTGACCCTCACGGAGTCGGTAAACGAGTTAAAGCACAATCCTAGTATGTAAAGTGATATGAATCCTCGAATGTAAGAAATGCAAACACGATTAATTGGAATCAAGTCCTCAATTCAATAACGAACAAGGATCAATTTTGGGATGTCCCAATCTTTTGATTCAAGTGTGTGCGTGATTTTCATCTCTAAACTACGTGGTTTAGTAATAAAGAATCACAAAGAAAACAACCGAAACTCGAACGAACTTTCAAAAAACTCGTCTTGGAAAATCCGCGTAAGGAACGATCGACAAACGACACAAAGTAAAACTTTGATAAGTTTGATTTTGAATACAAAGCAAAAGCCTTGAAAAAGTTGAGAGAAAACTCTAAAACTTTGTATAAACTCAATGTTAATTCTGAATTATGTTCCAAATTTCGTCCAAAATATGTTTACATACTCAAAAAAGATATCAAATCTAGTTACCAAAATAATTATGATTCTTAACAAGGAAACTAGTTTTTTCTCGCAGTTTGGCGCGCTCGGGCGGTAGGATTTGACCGCTAGAGTGCCGAATGTTCTGGAATTTTGGCGCTCGGGCGGTATGATTTGGCCGTTCGGGTGCGGGGTGTTCTGGAAATCATCCTTGGATAGTAAGTGTGGCGCTCAGGCGATAAGATTTTGCCCCTTGGGCGCCGAGGCTTCTGGACTCCTCATCATTTATCATTTGAATAATGTTCCTATGACTTCCAAATTTACTCCCATGCATCATGAACTCTTCGAAACTTTGCACATTGCTTGTAAGCCCTTCTTAATTGCTCATGACTCTCAGTAATGCCTCTTTGAATCTCCTTAGTTGTCCTCTCGTGATTGGTCCTTCCAGAAACTCTAAAGGATCCCATGCTTTCCTTGGACCTTGATCATCTGTGATCGCATCATAAAGTCTCAGTGTTGTCCCAGGTCGTAAGGACTAATCATGTACAATTATAACCATTGACTTTTTCTCTTGATGAATGATAACCACTAGGAAAGTCCGAGGGAGGGTTATTCGGTACAATCATCGTATGATTATACATCTGCATGATTGGACATATCTATGCTTTTACCATGAAACACGTTGGACAACATCTTAGATGCTAGTATCAAGCTCAAGCGGCCTTCATCTTTAATTTTAGGCTGCTGAATCGACTAAGAACAAATTTAGAATAGAAAGTGTCAACAAATAAGTTTCAAGATCGAATTACGATTTATTTGTATTAAAGCATAACCAAGGACTTTATCTATGCTGATTGCTTGGGTATACAGATAAAGTAAAATGAAATCATAAGAAGTTAAATTATATTAAAATAAAAATTATTTTTTACACTTGAGTCAATAAATTTCATAGCCAACTATTGGCTTGAAAGGCATCTAATATAACAAAATTTAGAAGAGATTTATCATTTGAGAGCAAAATATGGTTGACGGCTCAAACCCTAACTAGTTGAAGGTGGCTGAAAAATTGAGAGAAAATTTTAGTGCAATTATCGAAAATTGCATTGGTATGGAGGCTAGGGTTTGGTGGCCTCTTTCCTTAATATTGAACCATTAACATAATTTCCATAATTGTAGGTTTAGGTTCTTTAATTAACATTAATGTCCTTATTAATTATTTTTGACTAGTCCAACAAGTTTAATTAATGAATATGTTAAAGTCCACTAAAAACTTTAATTAATTACATGTTGTACTTATACTCCTACAAGCTCATTATGTATTCTCCCATTACATTTAATTAATCTTTATTAAACTCAACATTTGAGCTTAATATTTTAAATTCTTAATTTATATAAATTCATCTCCTTGAATTTATTATCTCCAAATTTTAATTATCATTAATTCAACACCTTGAATTTACGATAACTTAATTTTATATAAAATCAACTCCTTAAATTTATTCTCTCAACGAGAACAAATGATCAAGTGCTTGTGCGATCCTCAATAATTCAGGGATACAGCTTACCGTGGGTTCACAACTCTTTATGATTCAGGATATTTTTCCTTTATTTTGGCGTGCCCTAATTTTCCTCATTCAATGCACCAACATTTTGATCATGAGAATGTCAGAAATCATTTTCTAAGTTAAATCCATCGAATCATTGAAAGAGCGTCTAGTAACATCGCCCCATTATTTCCTAAGTATCACTAATAGTGCCTGGAAGAACCAATCGATTATGATTAACGTACAATACAGCCCTTTTATCTCATATATCCCAATCAAATATGCAACCATTGGTTCATCAAGTGTTGCATATTAAATTCGTTAGCTATGTGATACCTTCATGAAAATATTCATAGTGTCCTCGCATGTACAACTAGAGAACCATTGTCCCTAATGTACATCTTACACTCTGGCCAAAGATTTCATGCACTACTATTTCGTTAGTTCACATAGGATATTGACACCCGCAGGTGAGCGGTGAATCCCTAACTACAATACACTAGCTCCTACACATGTCGCAGTTGCACCCAACATCGCCACCTTGTGACTCTCGCAGAGTAGGTAAACATAGGGGTGTCAAAAATAAGACACGATCCACCAACCTGACACGGTTCAACCCCAAAAAAATCAGGTTTGGGTTTGGGGTTCTCATGTTCACGTCAGATCGAGTTGGACCCGATAGCTGACTTGAAAAAAATGATCGAGTTGGTTTGGGTTTGACCCGGGTTTGTCCGAAAATTTTTATTTTTTTAAAAAAATATAATTAATAAATATTTCCTACATTTCTATATATTTTATGTCTCAAAAAATATTTATTGTATATTTATATCATAAATTTTCATAATTTAATATTTATTTGTACATTTTTTATTTTTTAAATAATTTTTTATTTTATTTAGTAAATACTTTATTTTTCTACAATTAGACTTTAAAATTTAAATCATATATAAGAGGAAGATTTTGTTGTTATGTGTTTAAATTAAAATATTAATTTTTTTGAATTTTATTTAATTTTCTTTAAAAAAAATAAAAAAAAATACAAAATCGTGTTAATCGGGTTGATTCAGTTTCAGGTTGAAGTTTTCAAGTTGGATCGAGTTCGGGTTAGGTTCGGGTTGAGAAATTTTTGAAAAGTACTATTGCACAACCCGACCCAACCCAAATCACCCGAATTGACACCCCTAAGTGAACGAGTCAAAGAAAAATTCTAGTATGTAGAACCTCAATGTTGTCACAGGTATAAGGACTAATGATTTACAATAACAAACACAGAATTTTCCCTCTCGATGATTAATAACCACTTGGAAAGTCTGAAGGAGGGTTGTTCGGTACAATCATCATATGATTACTCATCTGCATGATTGGAAATCTCTATGTCATTACCATGAAACTCGGTAAACAATATCACAAATGCTAGTTTCAAGCTCAAGCGGCCTTTATCTTTATGTTTAGGTGGCTGAATCGACTATGAACGAATTTAGAAAATACAGTGTTTACGAATGAGTTTCAAGATCGAATTATGATTAATTAGTATTAAAGTATAATAAAAAAATTTATCTATTTCAATTGCACGGGTATATACATAAAGTGAAACAAAACCATGAAATTTAAATTATATTATAATAAAGATTGTTAATTACAACTGAGTCGATAATTTCTTGCTTGGAACTCTTCCAACAGACAACCGCACCATTGAGCTTGAATACAAAACCAGAGGTCAATTTTGAATCATGTACGTCACTTTGGAATATAGAATAATTGTAGCCTTCTAATTTTAATTCTTCACTCCCATAGACCATGAACAAGTTCTTAGTCCTCCTTAGGTACTTAAGAATATTTATCACAGACTTCCAATGCATTGGACCAAGATTCGCCTGATTTCTGCTTGTAACACTCGAAGTGTATGCAACATCAGGGTGCGTCATACCATACATTATACTATTAATGGCTGGCGCATATTGAATATATGTCATCATCTCTATCTCTTCATCAGTCTTGGGGCAATTGCTTTAGCTAGAGTAACACCGTGATACATTGGTAAGTAACCTCTCTTGGACTCTTCCATAGGGAATTTTTCAGAATGGTATTAGCATCCTCTTAAATCTATCTCAATAGATTTGTATTCTCAATACGTAGGATGCTTCACTCATGTCTTTCATGGATAATTTACTTGCTAACCATACTTTAGTTGATTGTAGTAATCATACATCATTCCCAATGAGCAAGATATCATCATCATAAAGTACTAGGAATGTCACTGCAGTCCCACTAACTTTCTTGTACACACATAGTTAATCAGGATTCTTAGCAAAACCAATTCCTTGATAGTGTGGTCAAATATGAGGTTCCAACTTCTCGACGCCCGCTTGAGACCGTATATTGATATCTGAAGTTTTCATACCTTATGCTCACTTCCTAGTGACGCGTACCCCTCAGGTTGAGACATATAAATATCTTCTTCAATATCTCCATTGAGGAATGTTTTCTTTACATCCATTTGTCATATCTCATATTCATACCATTCTACTATGGCTAGTAGAATTCCAATGTAGTTAAACATAGCCACTGGTGAAAATTTTCCTCATAGTCAATTCCTTGCCTTTGATTATAACCTCTTGCAACCATTCTTGTTTTTAAGGTCAATACCTTTCTATCTGCCCCAAGCTTTCTTTTGTATATCCATTTGCATCCTAGGAGAACGATCCCTCAAGTGGATACACTAACATCCGGACGTGGTTTAAGTACATAGAGTCCATTTCAGACTGCATGTGTAAGGTATAGGAAATTCGAACTACGTAACTCGACTGCATGCAATCTAGGGTTTTATTTAAAATATGTTATTAAAGATTTTTATGTATTTTATTTCATTTGTATTGCATGGATAGGTGTTATTTCATAGTTATTTTAAAGTTTCATGCATCACGGTTTTAAGTTGCATTTTGCGCTAGAACTGGTAACGGAGATCGGAGATAATTAGAAAAAATATTTTTATTGAATAATTATGTTTAATTATTTAATATATGGTGTATTTAAGTATGATTTTTGAAAATGGACCTTGGTTGGGCATTTTTATTCGTCGGGTTAAATTTTTAGCCGGTACGCAAATTTTATCGATTCGGAGGACTTTTTGAGGGTTTGGGCTATAATTTTAAAAACATACCAAAACAAAATATTTTTTTATCGATTCGGAAGACTTTTTGTGGGTTCGGGCAATATTTTTAAAAGTGTACCAAAACAAAATATTTTTCGGGAGAGTTATTGGGTTTGATGGGTTTATTTTAATGCTTAATGGACTCAAAACCCTTTTAAATTTTAATTAGGGCCCATTAGTACATGTTTTATTTACTTAAAACTAACCTAATCAAACCCTAAACCTAATACACCCATTGGCCGCCCCCTCCCCTCATTCAGCAGCCTCCATCCCCTCATTTTTCAGCAGCAAGCCGTCAAACCTCTTGATATTCAAAGAAAGTTTCTTCCCTGCTTCTCCAGTCTACGCGCGTAGCTTCACGTTTTTGAGCTCGTATACATTAAGGCGAACCATGTATCTTTATTTTTGCATCATTCATACTGTATTTAGGCTGATATGTGTGCTTTATATGTATAATTCTCGGCCCTTGCACTGTTTTACGCTTATGCTTTTGATCTGTTTATGAAATCCAAATGTTTATGCATATATCTCACGTTTTCTATGCTTTGGTGCAAGGGGCTGCTAGAGGTAGTGTTGTAGTGGCTGTTTTACGTGCATATCATGGATACCTAAGGCTGATAACCAATCAAAACATGCCTAGTTTAAGGTTGAGTGTTGGGCCGTGTAGAGCATGCATTGGCTAGAAGGGTTTAGTTCGGGTTGCAGCGACGCAAGGGTGGTTCCAGGATGTGCACTAGGCTCTGACGTGTCTTAGACATGGCCTGGATAGCTCGAGCATAGCCGCAAGTGGGTTAGGGGACAGATCGCGGGGGAAGAGCGCTTCGGCTCGGGCTGTGCTTGTTTGAGGAAACCGTACATTTGCGAGCTTGGGGGGTAAGAGCGTGGTTAAGTTGGTCCAGGAAGGGGCTCTCGGTTTGCTCATGGTCCTAAGGTATGCTGGTCCGACTTCGTGTGGGCTAGGGTCAAAGGTTCATGGTTTGAGGTGCTAGGGTTTTGTAGTTGGCTAGAGCGAAAAATTCCAGCAACTTTTTGCGGCTGGTCTAGGGTCTTAAGTGGTCTTGTCTAAGTGGGTTAGGGGATTGTAGAGCACGGTTGGGTCATGGTTTAAGTTTGGAAAGATTTGGTTAATTTTCGGGTTGATTCAGGTTAAAACCGGGACTCCGATCCAAGTTTTAAAATGAATTGTATAAGTTAGAAACGGGCTCGAGTCTCCTTCTAAGAAATGCTTAATATTAT
This sequence comes from Primulina huaijiensis, assembly GCF_012295235.1. Lineage (NCBI taxonomy): Eukaryota > Viridiplantae > Streptophyta > Magnoliopsida > Lamiales > Gesneriaceae > Primulina > Primulina huaijiensis. The sequence continues at coordinate 16,700,904 of NC_133309.1, read as the reverse complement.
GTTTTTAGGTGTTTTAAGGAGTTTAGTGGGATTCGGGTCGAAATTATGAGGTTCAGGGGTAAAAATGGTAAATTAGGGTTTCCAGGGGCAAAATAGTCATATTGCACCAGGGTGGAGTTTTTAGTCCTGGCAGCATCCTAAACATGTTTTGACATGTTTTAAATGCTCGTGTTATCCTGAATATGAATTTTTATGTAAATATGAAAAATACGCTTCATGCTTTATTTTAAGAAAATGTACGTATATGCATTGTTTTATTAAGTGATGAATATGATGTCATGTTTTGAAAGATGAGAATTGGTTGTGACTAATACGATGACACGATGACATGCAAGGCCAGGGTTCAGTGGACGGGTAATGCTGTCGCTAATGTCCCCGCCGTAGGGTACAACGGTTACACGTAGATGGATCCATCGACTAATATGATAATACGAAATTCACAACTAATGACCATAATTCAAATAAAGAAAACATACACGTATATGCTGATATGAAGTGATATGTTATGAAAATATTTATGCTTAGACAGGTTATAATTATGCATACGATTTTTACGATCATGAAATGTATTTTCATTACAGTATTTTTCGCAGTTGCTTGCTATGTATATTTACTTGCTATAACGTTACAGGTGTGTTGAGTCTTTAGACTCACTAGGTATGAATGATGCCGGTGAGCATATCGATGAGGAGACTGAGGCACCGAAGACTGAGTAGGCGTGGCTGGATGTGCGTACGCTAACTCGAGGACCTTATTTCTTCCGCAGATAATGTTTATGAGATAGGAATGTTTTGGATATTTTCATACTTTGTCTTTTTATTTGTTGATGGTCCGACATGAGTTTTGGAAATATTCTAACTTCAGTAATTTTTCAGCTTGGAATTACTGATATTTTAAAAAAAGTGAATTTTCAGCGGTATCGCATGCATGCATTTAATTATAAATTTCGAGTTGTTGCTTAAAAAAATTCTACTATTATTTTAAACAGCAGACGTTTAAATTGGTATCAGAGCAAAGGTCCTGTATAGAGTTGTGCTACCGCCAGTTGCAGGTTTAAATTAGTATCAGAGCAAGGGTCCTGTATAGGGTTGTGCCACCGCCAGCTTCTGCAACTCTGTCTTCAAGCCTCAAATCTGTAAGTTTACATGTTTTAAACGCTTTAAATGTTTTAATACTATCATCTGCGTGATTACATGATTAATGATTTACAGTACTTGTTTAGATGCTTTCATGATTTAAGGATTGAAATGTTTTGAAAACTAGATTAAATTACATGATTTATTACGTTTAGAATTTGGGCTGTATTCAGATATCATGCCTCCGAGACGCGCCCCCAGTACATACCGACAGGATGATAATTCAGGAGGCGGCAGAGGCCCACCTCCTCCACGGCCACCGCAAGGAGACGCAGATACCCGTGTACTGGAGTGTATTGCTAGGCTTATGAAGCAGGCTCAGCAGGCTCCCCAACCTCAGACCGACATCTATGAGCAGTCCAGACGGCTCAACCCGAAGGAGTTCAGGGGCACCACTGATCCTTTTGTAGCGGAGGGTTGGATTCGGTCTTTGGAGCTACACTTCCATTACTTGCAGATGATGGATGGCGACTAGGTCAGGTGCGCGGAGCAGCGCACAGGCTGAACTTGGCTACCCTTACTTGGGAGCAGTTCAAGGAGGTGTTCTATGGCAACTATTTCCCAGCTGATGTTAGGGGCACCTGACGAGGGAGTTCTTGAGTCTCCTCCATGGGGACTCGACTGTGGCCGAGTTTATTCTGATGTTCGACTGGGGCTGTCACTTTGTGCCCCTTTTTCGCTACAGATGCCGCCCAGAAGCTGAGGCATTTCATGGATGGACTGAGACCCCTCCTGCGCCAGGATGTTATGTTGATGAGACCGGAGAGCTATGATGAGGCCATCGCTTGTGAATTTCAGGCGGAGCAGGCTCTGAGAGATATTGATATGGTGATGCAGAGGAAGAGGCATCAGACTTAGGCTAGCACACAGCCGTAGAAGAAGCCCAGGGTCAGTTCATGAGGCCGAGACAGCAGCGGCCACCTCAGGCACCAGGGCTCCTAAGCCGGAAGCAGGACCGCCGTGCAAACAGTGCAACAAACTTCACTATGACAAGTGTATGTGGGGGACTTTCAGGTGCTTCATATGCAGAGAAGAGGGCCATAGAGCAGCTGACTGCCGAGGAATCAGGGCCCCACTATTGGCTACATGATGTATGCCGAGGAGGCAGAAGCCGAGCCAGGATCTACGTTAATCACCAATAATCTATACGTTTAAAAGGTCATTTATTTACTGCTTCGAATTCATGGATTATTATGTTTGTTGTTGAGTTACTTTTGAATGGAGAACCTAGCATAAATTAGGTTGCATGCTCTATCTAGTTGGATTTAAGAATTGAATTAAATGATTTAGAAATTTTAAGGATTTAATTGCAAAAATCAAAATTTTTAAGGGTTTTTGTGGAATTTTTCGAATTTTTGGGTAATCAAATTATTAAAATTCGAAAATTTTAAGGAATTATTTGGGGCTAAATTCAAAATATTGTGGGACAAAAATGTAATTTTCGAAAACTTTAAGGGCCAAATTGTAATTTCTGAAAATTTTGAGGATTTATTTCGAACTTTCGAGGAACACTTGGGTTAAATCAGTAATTTTTTAAGATTTTGGGTTAATTGCTGGTAGGAAATTTCGTAAGTTTCAACGTGAATAGATTTGATGGTATGTTTTGTCGTAGGAAGGATATCTATTTCAGGTGTAGCCACGCATACATTGCTAGATTCCGGAGCTACACATTCGTTTATATCCTAATCTTTCATCAAGCGACTAGGAATTATACCAGTGGCTATGGTTCTAGGATTCAGAGTATCGATTCCATCCGTGGATCAAATATTTACTTCACATATAGTGAAGAGATTGGAGCTTCAGTTACAGAAAAATGCGGTGCAGGTAGATTTGATCGTGCTACCGTTGCCGAAGTTCGACATCATTTTGGGTATGGACTGTATTTTTTCGAACGGATCTGTCATAGATTTTTGTCGGAGGTCAGTATCTGTCCGATCACCCAGCGGAAAGCCATTTGTATTTGAGGCAGCCAGACACCAGCAGATGCCGCACATCATGTCTTGCATTTGTGCAAGGAAGCTCATGAGGAGAGGCTGCCAGGCATTCTTGGCCCGTATTGTGACAGTGACCGAGCCAGTCAGTCAGAGGCTAGAGGAGGTCGAAGTGGTCAGAGATTTCCCTAGTGTTTTTGCTGACGATGTTTCAGGCATCCACTGGACAGGGAGGTGGACTTTTCTATAGAGCTCATGCCAGGTACCGTGCCTATTTCTAAGGCACCCTATCGTCTAGCACCTGCAGAGATGAAAGAACTGAAGGGTCATATCTATGATTTGCTAGATAACGGTTTCATTCGTCCGAGCTTTTCTCAATGGGGCACACCAGTACTGTTTGTTAAGAAGAAGGATGGCAGCATGCGGCTTTGCATTGACTACTGGGAGCTGAACCGTGTAACAGTTAGGAACAAGTATCCACTACCAAGGATCGAGGATTTATTTCATCAGCTTTAGGGAGCATCAGTATTCTCGAAAATAGATCTCCGATCTGGATACCATAAGCTGAAAGTAAGAGAATCGAACGTGCATAAGACGGCATTTAGGACGCGTTATGGTCACTATGAGTTCTTGGTGATGCCTTTCGGTCAAACTAACGTGCCAGCAATCTTCATGGATCTCATGAATTGCGTGTTTCAGCCATATTTGGATCAGTTCGTCATAGTTTTCATTGACTTCATCCTGATCTATTCGAAAAGCAGATAGGAGCACAGTTAGCATCTGAGGACCATACCACAGACATTACATGGACAGACGGCTGTATGCCAAGTTCAGTAAGTGCGAGTTCTGGCTAGACAGAGTGGCATTCTTGGGCCACATTGTATCTCGGGATGGTATAGATGTAACGTACCGTACTTTTAAACTATTTTAAATTTGCTGAAAAATTAAAAATTTTCTTAAATACAAATAACTTTCGAAGTGTGATTACAATTAAACTGCCCATCCAAAAGTATTTGCGATACAAGAGCTCACAAATAAGGTTTGCTAAAGAAAATACTTGTTTAAACATCGTAATCCAAAACGTGAAATCAAAGTAATAAAAATTTTCAAGCTTAAAAAATTAAAAACATAAAACATGGGCTGTCACGCCCCGAGCCCGGGCTCGCGCCTGCGTGACTGCACAATGGGCCCCTATAGCAACTACTTCGTATTCGTCCTAGCTTTACAAAAATGATTAACCCAAGTTGCTATAGAAGTCCGNTAGATTCTCGGTGCTGGTGGATCGAGGGGTCAGGTCGCGACGAGGACGTCGCGTTCTGAAGGAGGGGTGATTGTGATACANTCGATCCACCAGCACCGAGAATCTAGAGGTGGCTCCCGTCATGTAGCACTTTGCCCCGCAGGTTCAAGAGGTGGCTCCCATGCATGTAGCACTTTGCCCTGCATAGCACTTATTTCTCGGTGTTCCATGCCGTTGACCGGCTCTGATACCATTCTGTCACGCCCCGAGCCCGGGTCCGCGCTTGCGTGACTGCGCACAATGGGCCCCTATAGCAACTACTTCGTATTCGTCCTCGCTTTACGAAAATGATTAACCCAAGTTGCTATAGAAGTCCATTGTAAGTCATTATAAACTCATTTTAAATCTTTGATTTTTAGATGTGGGACAAAGGTATCACATGGGCGGTCATCGGGTCTAGCCTCCTGCTCAGTCCAAGCCCGCTCCTTGGTCCCCACCCCTCGTCTCCTCAAAGTCATCCTCACCTGCATCGATCAAGTCTAGTGAGTCTAAAAACTCAACACGTATAAACTGGAAGTATCAAATAATACGTAATAAAACCACATGCATCTTCAAAATAGAGCGTACATAGTAGAAACATGAACTTGAACTTGATAACATGAACGTACGTGGAACTTGAGCGTAATAGCATAACATAGACGTGCCAGTCATGAAAATTTTGGTAAACGTACTTGCATAATACATACTTGAGCATACATAACATAATTTTGCATAGAGACATGTTTCAAAGGATGTGACCCATACATAAATACACCTAATCAGACAAAACCACAGTACTAGTGTAAGACCCCAAGACTAAAATAATATTGATGGCATTTTTGTAAATAAGTTGAAAAATATTCAATTTATTTTGATGACATTTTCGTAAATAAGTTGAAAAATAATGAATTAATTTTAAGGGTAAAATGGTAATTAGCGACATATCTTGACCATATGAAGTCCAAATGATTTGAAATTTGGATATACCGAAGAAAACTCAAAGATATAGAAGTTTCATGTTTTGAGCTTTGGAAAATTTGATCGTTTGACTGGTCCAAAGAGATATACCGATGTTTAAATGTTAAATAGTATATATTATATTATATTATTTTATTTTATTATTTTATTAATATAATGTAGATTCAATTTGTATTCCAAGCCTCAGATGGTATCAGAGCCATGGAAATAGTTTTGGTTGATGATTTAACACTGTTTATTCAAATGAATATTTTCAGTATGAAAGAAACTGTTAAAAACAGTTTAAATGAAGAATATGATTTACCTGAAAATTTAGATTTATTAAATAAATGGACAATTCCTAAGATAGAATCTAAAATGATCTATAAATTAGGAACATTTGAAAAAATTGGTTTAAAACAGGTAGTAAAAACTACAGAATCATCAGTACCTCTTCATAATGAAGAAATGGTTATTAGACTATTGAATAATAAAGATATTTTACCTTATAGGAAAAATTACAGATTTATTCATATAGGTTTAATACAAATTGCTTTTAGACCTTTAACTTTAGAAGGTTTACCAGAAAGCTTTATAGCAGCTTTAAGAGATGGTAGAAATTTAAATTGGAAACAATCCCTTATGGGAATAATTCAATCTAGTCTGGCTCATGGTCCAGTATATTTTGATGTTTATCCAAATTTATCTTTATCT
>NC_133309.1:16691829-16691994 GCF_012295235.1 Primulina huaijiensis | reverse complement strand
TATACAAATATTACTTTGTTAATTGATAATTCTTATAAAAAGAATTTAATTGCTATGATAGATAGTGGTGCAGATTTGAATGTTATACAGGAATGATTAATTCCTACAAAATATTTTCAGAAAACTACTCATGCAGGAGGAGAACCTTTAGAAATAAATTATAAA
>NC_133309.1:16690647-16691729 GCF_012295235.1 Primulina huaijiensis | reverse complement strand
CAGCAGAAGATTTAATTATTAATCAAAATAATATTGTACATCAATATAATTTTCAAAAAGTTAAAGAAACTGATACTGTTTCAGAAATGAATATTACTATTTAATGGATAGTAAACCAAAAATTGATTTTACTAAAGGATCTTTTGCGAGAGCAAAGATCAATGCAGAATTTTATTTACCCAAATGGAAATCTTTCAGAGATTGGTATTTTAAAAGTTTCTCTGAAGAAGAATTTGAATATATTGTCACAGAATTTTATAAATACTGTGAAAATCAAAATAGATTAATTCATTTTGTTCCTTGGTTTTTTAAAACATTTATTATAGATTATATTTCCATTCTTGAAAGAAATTATAAATTTCCTTCTGGACAGATTCAAAAATCTGTTTATCCTCCTCAACAATCTTTTATTATAGAAAAGAATAATAAAGTTTTGAATTTTACCACTTTTTCAAGATTATTTGAAAATGATATGTTACAAATAACTGTTAAACATATCAATCAAATTTTGAAAAAACAGAATTATACAAATTTATATCTTACGATAATAGGAGAAGAAATTACTTCTTTCAAAGATCGTATTGATAAAATTATTTTAGCTATTAATCAAATTAAACCAGATGTTCATATAAAAGAACCAGAAACTAATATTGTTTCTATTGCGAGTTCTTCTATTAAATCCCCTCCAGAAATTAAAGATTTTAAATTTAAATCTTCTGTTTCTGATTTAGAAAAATTATTAGAAGACAAATTTAAAAATCTTAATTTAAATACTCTTAATTAAGAGATTGTTAATAATAATATTTCTGAGGAAGAAATTAATAAAATCAAATGGGCAGATAAACCTACCCAAACTAAATATTATTATGATAGACCTACTCCCATGGATGTTCTTATTGAAGAACAAGAATATATTTTCTCTAATAGTTATAATGGCAAAAATATATATGAATGGAATATTGATGGAATTAGTGATAAACAAATTTATAATACTGCTCACAGAATGCTTATGTATAGTACTGTGTGTAAAACTTCAGGTAATACTGACAAAAATATTGCTAGAATGATAATAGCAGGATTCA
>NC_133309.1:16626859-16683630 GCF_012295235.1 Primulina huaijiensis | reverse complement strand
AATATAAGGGTTAATGGTTGGACATAAGGTTTAAAGACGAACCAGGAAATAGTAAACACAAGGTTCGAAGTTAATTAAGAGGCATAAATTCATGTTGTAGCCCTTCAGCCTGCTTAGCCGAGAGATGGCGTTTAAGGCGTTCATGGGTGATTTTTATGAATTTATGTTTCTGAAGTTGTCTTCGGGAAATCCTCTGTTGTTTAATTTCTCTGGTATATCTTTTATAATTCCTTTTATGTTTTGTAAAATTGCCATAGATGAACCTTATATTCATTCTTATTCTGGAAATTAAATACCTCCTTTTATCAGTTCAGTAAATCGAATATGGTATATAGGCTGGAAACCAATAATCTCCATGTGTGCGAAAGCCACTAAGGAAACATTTGGTAAAACAATGCCACGTATCAGATTCAATTTGTATTCCAAGCCTCAGATGGTATAATATTAAAATAAAAAAAAGAAAAAGAAAGATAAATACGAAAAGTGAGAATGAATCACAATTCATTTACAGTGTTTGTAATAGATGGAACGAGTGGGAGGTATGAGGAAATAAGAAATAAGGTTTTCAAATTTTCTTTTCGATCGTGCGACTTATTGGTTTATACAATCGACGAACCGACTTCAGTTATGAGATCGTTGACAAGAGAACTTCGATTTGAGGTATAAATTTTATAGTTTTGGTGATGTTTGAAATTAATAGATTTTTGGAATAAATCCGATAAATTGTTAAATCATACAGAAATTGAAGATTGTTGAATAGTGTATGATTTTAACGGAGAATAGATGATTATAGTGGTGTTATTTTGAATTATTCATAATTTATTATAATTAGAGAATTTTAATCGTTGGATTTAGATTGAAGAATTATTTGTCAGTTGGTCTTAATTCTGATTATATATGTGGTAGAATAACCGACAAGAAATTAAGTTTCGAAGTCGGAATTGAATTATGCTATGATTTGAATTTGATATGAATTTGTGAATTTTCAAAAGATATTTGAAACTTATATTATTGATTTTAAATTATGTTATTGATTGAAATGAATATGTTATTTGATGTAGATAGATTATTATAATGATATCGTCAAGCTACATCAACTGGAACGAAGAATTGAGGTATGTTGCGATAAGGTAACATACGACATGTATCTGTATTATATGATATATGTTTGATTGATTGGATTGAGAATACATGTCTATATGCCTTGACGTCAACTGGAACGAAGAATTGAGGTATGTTGCGACCGGGTAACATACGACAGGTATCTGTATTATATGATATATGTTTGATTGATTGGATTGAGAATACATGTCTATATGCCTTAGTTGTTGAGTTTATGTGGCATACATGACATGCACGTTGAGCTATGATCCTTAGATACCCTGATATGATTTGATTTGATTCTGGGGTTTGTGAACACGATGCTATGTTTGGTATTACATGACCCTTAAAGCAAAGTCATTTGTGGCCCCAATGATATATAGAGATTGGGATTTGATGACGCTTTGTCGACGTTATCATATGAGTATCCCTGATTGAGGCCGGTGTGCCCGCTCGAGCATTGATTTGATAGCGATTCGATTGATTCTGACATGTGCTCAGTGGATGAGCATTTGACCTGATAACTCCACGACATACATGCATTGCATATCATATATCATTGTTTAGATATATGTGGTATATATTGTGGTTGATTCAGACTGAGATTTGCTCACCCCAGATGGGGCTGTTGTTTTCTTTGTATGTGGATAATGACAGGTACTCCAGGATATCAGGAGACCGGAGAGGGTACTTCTGGAGGGAGTCACAGTTGAGCTGAGGTTTTATTTCTTTGTTTTTCCCAGTGTATATATGTATCTATATACCGGGGCATGTCCCGATGATATGATTTGTTGTATGAGTTGTTTTGATTATGTGCGGGCAGATTTTATGAGATGAGATGAAATACTATTTTTAGTTTTCAAATAACATATTTTGGGATCATTGGAAAGAAATTTTAAACTCGTTTTCCGCTGTAATTAATTAACCATAATCAAATTGCATTGAAATCACGATTAGGAGTTAAGGGCCCCACAACTAGGCTGATAGGGAAGATCCACTGCCACATACATAAGATCCCCGTTCATTTTTTAACAGGTGGATTGGTCCCCGGTCATGCTTTACCTCTTTCCAATCCTGATCTAAACCCGGTCATGCTTTATCGAGGATGTCCTCGGCCACGTTCACCGACTTCCAAACCCGTTCATAGTTGGAGAGGTCCTTGGACACGTTTTCCGGCTTCCAAACCCGTTCATAATTTGGTCACAAGACATTTAGCATAACTCAAAAACTAAAAAAAATATTTTCTTTTTGCACGTCTACATACTTACTTGGCGTTGAGGGATTCGTTGGATCTCGCCTGGGGCCACTGCTGCAACATACTAACATGAGTTCGAATACTTATCTTTCATAGCTTAGACGTAGGTAATTGTGCTCTCCACCGAAGTAAATAAATAGCATATGACATTCTAAGTCACTTGAGACTTGACCTCGTTTAATCATCGTACTAAACCATGAAATAGAACCCCAAAACAAATCCTATATTTTATATTCATAACCACAAAGCAAAGCCTATATTTTATACTCATGTTAAATTTTTTTTTTTTTTAAAGCGGGTACACGGACCCCGTGTAGGGGTCCGGGTAGGCACTGGAAATTCGCATTTTTCGAAGGAAAAAGGACACGGACTCCGTGTCGGGGTCCGGGTAGCCTCTGGACTTGGAAACTCACGAAAATTCGCTATCTTATTCATTCATTATTTCAATCCAAGCCTAAGGACCATGAACTAACACCTCAAGACTCATCCTAGGATGCTATTACATCGATTCAAACCCGTACAAACACCCAAAACGTCCCCAAGCATCGACAAGCAACTTCAATACAACAATAACCCGTAATTCTACATCATTTCGCTTCCTGCGACTTCTATTACATCCCAAACCAATCCCGACCCAAACGAACCACCAAATAACACCTAAACTCATCCCATAACATATCTAAATGCAGTAGCAAAAGCCCGGTGGTGGCCAACGAAGCCTGCAACAAAATAACTTCAAGAACAAGTCAAGAACACATTTTCATAAAAGTCGTAGTTTGAGCAGTCCTACAATAACGATCATAACTCACTCAATTTTTGTCCAAATATTTCTAATTTTATATCAAATCGAAGGTATGAAAAAATTTTACGTTCCATATGTTAAAAGTTTTCCAAAATTCGCGACTGAAAAATCACAGTTTTCAAAAAGAGCAGTAATTTCGAGTTTTAGAACTAAAAATTTTCTTCAAAATACATCCAATAAATTTCCTGCTCAAACTACTAGATAACATACACAAGTTTTCATACCAAAAACATTAAAATTAATACTATGACAAGATCGACCTAGGAAGAACATAATATACGTGCCTTTGATGTGAAAAACTCACGATACGGCGATACCGAAGCGGAGACGGTGCGAGGCTTGATCCGGGACGATTGTAGAGCGATTTTCTTGAAATAAAAATCACCGAAAACTTGCTGGAAAATGAAGGGAAAGGAGCGGCTGCTCTATCTCTCAAGAACCCTAAGTGTTTGCTATCAAAATAATGAAAAAAAAAAACCGAATTGGAATATGTATGTGTGTGTGTGTGTTAATCGATTTTGGTGTGTTTAAAAACATGTAAGCGTGTGCGAGTGTGTGTAACGTGTGTGTGAGTGAGCAATTAGGGGAAAATTGCTAAATTAAATAATTAATCAAGCTATTTAAAATGTTAAACTAATTAACAAGCTAATCAAAATGGTAAACTAATACCCACTTTACTAAAATCCTCTAATTAAAAATAAAATGCACTCTTGCTAAACTTTAAAAGTTTTAAAATTCTAAAATTCCTAAATATATAATTTAGGCTTTTAAAATGCTGAAACTTAATAAATTAATTAAAACGCCCCAAATCTTAACTTAAAATAAAATACCACATTTAAAATTGCCACAAGCGTCCCCGGTCTCTTTTCATCGATCCTGCCTCGAATAATCGCCTGAAATGAGAAACTCGAGAAAAATATTTTTAAGGTGCATAACAATAAACATAAATAATTTAAAATAATGCAATTTTATAAATCATGCATCACTAAACTCATTTTAAAAATCAAATAATTGATTTAAAAATTTAAGTAAATTCATGGATTTTACGTGTACTGAATTTGGGTTCTACAGTTCCTCCCCCACTTAAATAAATTTCGTCCTCGAAATTAAATCTTACCAAACAGTTCTGGATAGCGACTTCTCATATCTTCTTCGGTCTCCCAAGTGGCCTCTTCCACTGATTGATTCAGCCACCGGACTTTGACCAGCTTTGTCACCTTGTTCCGAAGTCTCTGCTCCTGTCTGTCTAGGATTTGGACAGGTCTTTCCTCATATGACAGATCTGGAGCAAGCTGCAACGGCTCATAGCTCAAAACATGTGAAGGATTCGCTAGGTACTTCCTCAGCATCGAGACGTAGAACAAATTGTGTACACCGACCAAATTCGGTGGTAGGGCTACACGATAAGCTAATGTCCCAACCCTGTCAAGAATCTCGAACGGTCCAATAAACCTTGGACTAAGCTTGCCTCTCTTCCCAAATTTCATAACACACTTCATGGGTGATATCTTCACGAAAACGTGATCACCTACGACAAACTCGAGATCCCTTCTCCTCTTATCAGCATAACTCTTTTGACGACTCTGGGCTGTCTTCATCCGGTCTCGAATCTTGACCACCACTTCTGCAGTCTGTTGAACAATCTCTGGCCCAAGTTCTGATCTCTCACCGACTTCATCCCAATTAATCGGTGATCTGCATTTTCTTCCTTACAATGCCTCGTAGGGAACCATACCTATAGATGATTGGAAACTATTGTTGTAGGTAAACTCCACTAGAGCTAGCTTCGATTCCCAATTCCCACGGAAATCAATCACACAAGCTCTCAACAAATCCTCAAAATCTGAATCACTCGTTCAGACTGGCCATCTGTCTGCGGGTGAAAAGCTGTATTGAATAGCATCCTCGTCCCCATGGCTGCATGTAGGCTCTTCTAGAAGGACGATGTGAATATCGGGTCCCTGTCGGACACAATAGAAACTTGGATCCCGTGCAATCGAACTATCTCCCTGATATACGTCATGGAGAAAGTCGTCTTCACTGGCAAGAAGTGCGCTGACTTAGTGAGTCGATCCACTATAACCCAAATGGCATTGGATCCTCTGACTGACTTGGCAACCCAACAACGAAGTCCATAGTGATATTCTTTCATTTCCACTCGGGGATAGGGAGTGGCTTAAGCATCCCTGCTAGCCTCTGATGTTCAGCTTTCACCTGTTGACGAGTAAGACATTCTGATACGCATCGGCGGATGTGTCACTTCATACATGGCCACCAATACAGAATTTGCAAGTCCTTGTACATCTTGGTACCTCCCGGATGGATGGAATAAGGAGATGCATGTGCCTCTGATAGAATATCCTCTCTGATTGAATCAACGCTAGGCACCCACATTCTACCTCTGTACATCACAATACCATTAGATACTGAATTGAGTACACTGCCCTTGGCCTCGTCTTTCATCCTCCATTTTTGCAACTGCTCATCTGAAGGCTGTCCTCTACGGATACGGTCTAGCAAATCAAACTTGACTGTCAGACTAGATTGTCTGGGAGCTTTGCCTTTACGATAAACCTCTAGACCAAACCTCTGAATTTCAGACTGAAGGGTTCTCTGTACTGAAAACTGTGCTTTGACTGCAACTTTTCTGCTCAAGGCATCTGCTACGACGTCAGCTTTCCCTGTATGGTAGCTAATTTCGCAATCATAGTCTTTCACCATCTCTAACCCCGTCTCTGTCTCATATTCAGTTCTTTCTGCGTGAAGAAATACTTGAGACTTTTGTGATCGGTAAATATCTGACGTTTCTCGCCGTAAAAGTAGTGTCTCTATATCTTCAATGCAAAGACAACGACGGCTAATTCTAGATCATGGGTCGGGTAGTTCTTTTCTTGCACCTTTAACTCCTTGGAAGCATAAGCTATAACTCGACCATGCTGCATTAACAGTGCACCTAACCCGAGCTTAGATGCATCAGTATATAACACAAAGTTTCCTTAGCATGATGGCATCGCTAACACTGGCGCTGAAATAAGAGCTTGCTTCAATGTATCAAAGCTCTTATGACACTCTTCACTCCACACGTATTTAGCATTCTTCTTGATCAGTGAAGTGAGTGGCACTTCTATGGACGAAAAACCCTGAATAAACTTACGGTAGTAGCCGACCAAGCCTAAGAAACTGCGGATTTCTGAGGTATTCTTCGGTTCAACCCATTCCTTAACTGCTGCTAACTTAGCTGGATCCACCTCAATCCCACTGCTAGACACTATGTGACCCAAAAACGCTATCTTCTCTAACCAAAACTCACACTTAATGAACTTCGCAAATAACTTGCGACTCTCCAAGATTTGTAAAACTGTTCTCAAATGTTGACTGTGTTCCTCATTGATCTCCGAGTAAATAAAAATAACTTCAATGAATACTATGACGAACTGATTGAGTTAAGGCTAAAATACTTGGTTCATGAGGTCCATAAATATTGCTGGAGCATTCGTCAGTCCAAACGGAATCACCAAGAACTCGTAATGCCCATATCTGGTTTTTAAAGTTGTCTTATGAACATCTGCATCTTTTACTTTCAGCTGGTGATACCCTGATCGAAGATCTATCTTAGAGAACACCGTTGCTCCTTGCAACTGATCAAACAAATCCTCGATCCTGGGTAGTGGGAACTTGTTTTTGATCGTTACCTTGTTCAACTCTGGGTAATCGATGCACAGTCACATGCTCCCGTCTTTCTTCTTCACAAATAGCACGGGTGCGCCCGAAGGTGAGAAACTAGAGCGGATGAAGTTTTTTTGTCCAGAAGCTCCTGAATCTGCTGCTTAAGCTCTAACATCTCAGCTGGAGCTAATCGGTATGGTGCCTTAGAGATTGGCACAGTGCCTGGCACAAGTTCGATAGCAATTTCCACCTCTCTCTCTCTGGTGGAAGGCCTGTGACGTCATCGGGAAAAACTCAGGAAAATCACTGACTACTGGTACATCAGATATCGACGGATTGGGTGCGTCAGGCGTTGAAACAATGCTGGCCAAGAAAGCCTGACAACCCTTGTGAATAAGTCTCCGTGCCTACATGCATGAGATCATGCGAGGGAAACTTCTCCATCTATCTCGCTCAAAGAAAAACTGCTCCATACCAAACGGTCTAACCAATAACGACCTTTTCTAAAAATCAATCAGGACTCGGTTCTTCGTCAGCCAGTCCATACCCAAGATAATATGAAAATCTGGCATTGGCAACGCAATCAAATCTGCATACACTAGGTGGCCTTGCAGTTCAAGATCAATGTCCCTGACCACGCAAGTAGCTGGCCACTCTTCCCTCGATGGGACTGTTACAGAATAATTCACGTTAAGGCTGATGGTCTTGATATCCAAGTGAGTAGAGAACGTCTCCGAGATGAATGAATGAGTGGCCCCGGAATCTATCAAGGTCTTAGTAGCTAATCTCTTAATGAAAATATTTCCTGAGAGACGTTAGCACAACACAACTCAATGAAAGACACCAAAATACCAGCTAGAACACTAATAATTCCAAATCAAAATAAACATGCATGCATGACAAAATTTAATACTTCTGAATTAAATGCGTTACCAGTTAACAATTTCGTGTCTGGGTTCGTCTCCTGAGCATGCATGGCGAACACTCTACCCTGAGTCGGATGCCTTCACTGTGGGCAGTCATTTAACATGTGGTCACTTGCTCCGCATTTGAAGCACTTACCTGACCCATATAAACACAGTCTCGGATGCTGGAGGTTGCACTTCGGGCACACTGGGTACTCACCCGGCCTCCGAGGAGCCTTCTGCTGTGGCACAGGACCCTTACCTTTCGGTGGTCCCTGGTATGGCTTCTTCCCTGGATGCCCCTGGAAGGGTTTCTTGAACAGGGCTCGCTGATGCTGCTGCTGCAGTGCCTGATAGGGCCTCTTGCCCTGTCTATCATTCTCGATGTCCCTCTGATCCTGTTCTGCTGTCGAAGCTCTAGACACGGCAACTGTGTAAGTAGTAGGACCAGCAACTTGGACGTCACGGCGCAAGACCGGCCGCAACCCTTCCATGAAATTCCTCAGTTTCTCCCGGACATCATTAGCTATCAAGGGTACAAAGTAACACCCCTTCTCAAAATTCCTCAAAAACTCTGCTATGCTGTTGTCTCCCTGTCGCAGCGCCATGAATTCCCTAGTTAGCCTGGATCGTACTTCTTCGGTGAAGTACTTGGAGTAAAACACCTCTTTGAATTACAGTCTGCTCTTGTACAATTTGTCGTTTCATAGCTACATTCTTCAACTGATGACGTGTACAACTGTTTTATCAGTTTTGGCAAAGCAGAATGATTGAACTAATTGCTTTTAACTGATTGTAGTATAACTCATCAGTTTACAACTAATCACTCAGTTGACTACAATATTCAGTTATCTTAGTTCAGTTTCCGCTGCTCTTCTGCGCACTAATCTTCAGTTAGGAAACCGATATTTTGCTTATTTTAGATCAGTTCCTTTCAGTTTCCCTGATCAGTTAGTTCATTATATTTTACGCTTAATTTTTCAAACCACCAAAATTAAGTTTACAACAATTTCTCCCTTTTAGGTATTTGACAAAACTTAGAAAGAATGAACTTATTAAACTGAACTTTGTGTAGATAAAATAATCTCTTTAAATGTACAGATTCATACAAGGAATGAAAGAATAAAAGAATCTTCTAAATAGAAGAATCTTCTAACTGGCTAAAAATTCTACCAAATCTGCCGAATTTTTCAACTGTCTTCTACTGATCTTCTTCTTCTTCTTCCCCCTTTTTGTCAAACTTATCAACCCTTCTGGATAAGGTATGAACTTCCTAAGTGACATTAGATATGGCATTGACAATACTTTCTTGCATCAAGTCCATTCTCTTGGTGACTACGTCCTGCAAGAAGTCCATTCGTTTTGAGAACATTTCTTGGGTGTTGAAATGAGCTTGAATCGTCACTCGGTCCTTCTTTATCTGACATATTTGGAGAAATAGTGAGGTAACATCCTTTGTCACCTATTGTAAACTCTTCATAGTATTCTCCTTAATAGAATCGATCTTCAAGGTGTGCAGCAGTTGGGTTGATTTGATGTCAGAAAATGATGTAAGCAGATTGAGAACATTGGACTGAATGTCTTCGATCATAGATTTAGTAGCCATTGATATCTCTGGAGACATAGCTCCAGAGGGTTCTAGTTCCTTCTCCTTGTCTTCTTGATTAAAGATTATCAAGGCTCTATCAGTTGACTCAGTCGCAACAGTAACCATTTCTGAAACATATTCTGATATTGATTCCTTTTGAAGTTCGGGAATAAGAGTGAGATTTTGAATAGCAGTTGAGCTTGAAGGCTCGTCAGCTGTTTTTTCAGCTGATACTATAATTGGGTCTTCAGTTGATTGATCAACTGGTATAATAGATGGCTCTTCAATTTGCACCTCTTCAGTTTGTTCCTCGTGAAACTGAGCCATTTCAGTTTCAGCTTGAACTGCTTGTTCAGTCGAGGTAGCCGACATAACTAGTTCTTTAGTTTGTTGAAAAATAGCCTCTGAGGTTGGATGTTCTGTTAAGCTCTGTTCTTCAACTATTTTTCTTGTTAGAATATTCAGCTGGATATCAGTAGCAACTGATTGTATGACTTCGTCGATGTTTGCTAGTGATAACTCAGCATCAGTGTAGAGTTTTTGGTTTGCAGTAGAAGATTGAAGTACTGAGGATGATGGTTGAGCATCCTTTGAAGAAGGAACAGTTGCTGGCTCAGTTGATGCAGCAACTGGTTCTTCGGATGGTTCTTGATGTTGGGCTGATTGTTCAGCTTACTCTTCAGATGAAGGACTTTGGGTATCTGTTATAATAATCAACTCTTGATTCATTTACCAATTTTTAATCTTCATCTGCAATGATCGGAGATCCTTGTCCAACTGGTTGTGAACTGCTGTGTCATTAAAAGCAGTTGGAATAGTTGGATCATATTTTTTGCGTAGCTCAGCAAGCCATCGTGCCAATTTCTTGACACGCACTAGATCAAAGAAATACTCCCTCCTTTCCAGTGCTTGAACAATCGAGGCAGCTTTGACCACCTTCAAAACTACATCCTCTAAAGCAATGAATTTCTTCAACACTACTTTCTTCTGTAGTTGCTTGGCAAAGACTCCAGTCCTGAACTTGACCCATTCATTGTAAATTTTGAATTTAGATTCCGAGAACTCATTCGCCTTTTTCCATATTATGTTAATATGAGTTTGAATTGGATTGGTTGGTCGGGGCTCTTCTATCAACTTGTCCTTCCCTTTTGGATAAGTTAGGTAATGAGTAATACTCAACCCTGATATGGTTGCATCCACTTTCTCTCTTATCACTATTCCTTTAGGTCTTGTAAATAGTAGACAAATTGGAGTAGTGATTGAGATCGGTGGAGCTTTGAATCCTACTTGTTTTTGCTTATCACCAGATTCGGTCATAATGTTCTTCGATGGAGCAGTTGGAGGTGGTAATTGACCTTTAGTTGAAGTCGCAACTGCAACTGCCCTCAAAAGTGTAGCCTTGATAGGTTGTTCAGCTCCAGTCAAATTTAGTCTTTCAGCTCGAATGATTTCCACAACAGCTGCTAGTTTTGTTTTGAGAGTCCTAGGCTTCTTAACGATCTTTGGAGATAGACTTATCTCGAATCAATCTCACTAACAATAAGTTTTCTTTTGATTGTCTTTTTCTGGACTGTCTTCTTGACTGTTTTGGGATTCTCCTGCATCCCAATGTCCTTCTTCACTTTGATGAATTGTTCAGGAGATATTTCCAGCTTGAGCTTTGGTTGCTGAACATTCTTCGCATTGACAGAAGAATCACCACCAAACCTTTGGTTTTCAGCAAGTAGCTGAGAGGCACTGCAAATCACTTGGACTATTTGGAGCACTGAAGCATGTTCTTGAGTATGTTGAAGATAATAGCTGACCACTTTAGTCTTTTACCAGCCATTATAGCAGTTATGACTTGAAAATTTTCCAAGGTTAGAGCGGCAAAAGAGCCTGCTTTGGCGAGTTGTCCCTTGGCCACGATGTCAGCCTGTAACTAGATTTCTGGCTTCAGTTCTTTCTTGGGATCATAAACCTTGATTTTCCGTCCATCATCAGATAGGAATGTTTGCATCTCCTCTACTTCAGAAATCTTCACATCAAAAATATTGGCCAAGCCATCAGACGGCAGTTGGAAGAGATTGCTGAAGGAGTCTTCTTCAATGATCAGAAGTTGACTGTAGGCTGTGGTAGTGATTTTGCCGTCAGCAGATATAAAGCTGTTAGCATAAAGATCATGAATCTCTTTGGGTTAAATTTCTTGGGATGAAAATCCCAGAAATGACTTCAGTCCAACTGCTTCAAGCTTTAGAAATACATATTTGGTTGCTTCGTCCTTAACAAATAGGACTGACTCAAAGTCAATAGAAATTGCGTTGAGAATGAATGCGGGGACTTGGTTTTCTATTGATGATAGCTTGAATCTGCGACAAAAAGAAGCTTTGTGCATTCGATTTGCTCTGAGAATTGTAATGCGCGTAAAGGAAGAAACTGAAATGTAGCGGGTTGAAGTACATATGTTTGTGATTGTTCAAATTTTTGGGACACGTGTGAGTCCAAGATAAATTGAATGAAATCGTGTGTACGTGTGGTGAAAACGTGTGTTGAAATTAAATAGACTATAAGAGACCACGTTTAAAATTACTATTCATTGAAAGACATCAATTAATGCGTAACTTTAACAGTCACATCACTTAATATAGAATGTGTATCGAATAATCAGTTAACTTATTTGATAAGATCAGTTAGGTCAATAACTAAGTGGTCAGTTGAAAACTGAGTTAGTTCAGTTGACGACCAACTGACTATTGTCTTATCAGTTAACCATTTAAATTCGACATTTTCCCTCAATAAATACGTATAAATAAAAGAGTAAAAGGAACTCAGTGTGAATAAGTCAAGTTCAATTGGTTGACTGAAGTCTCTTCGTCTTCTTCTATTTCTTCTTCTTGAATCTATCTATAAATAATATCTGAGTCATTAAATATTAACAACAACAATTAAACACAGATGGATAAAGCAAGCAGTTCCAAAATCCTCTTCCTTCAGCAACGCTTCGCCATCTGGAGAGTTTGAAAAAAGCTATTGAGGATCTTGTCTTGGAAAAAGTCATGTCCACCTGGACTAAAATACATGACCTCCAGACCATTCAGCAAAACAGATTAATTGCCACTAATAAACAGGAGGCAACTGAAATCAAGTATCAGAGGCATCTCCATGTTATCCGTACTTCAGATCTCGCCACTGATGAGGTCTTATAGAATTGATGCTTTTGAAAGAGCAGAGAGTGCTGGAAAAGATTGTCTTTTTGGAAGGCTACAGAATAATTTCATGTAATGAATTGTTTAGTTGGATGTTCCTTTTGCTAGATTCCGTTGAAAGGGAAATAACTCGTCTACTGTTTGTTATTTTAGCATACTAACTGATACAAGTTAACTAATTATCAGATGATTAACTGACAATTGACTAATTGAATAAAACTTGGAAATAATTGACAATTGATTAACTGAACAGTTATTGCAAATAACTGACAAAACAATATTCAAACAAATAATTAAGACAAATCAATTAAACCAAGATTATTGTGAAAGTGAGAAAACTTAGTCTCAGGTAATGGTTTGGTGAATATGTCAGCTACCTGTTGTTCAGTTGGTATGTATTCCAGCCTGATTGCTTTCTTTAGAGTATGTTCTCTGATGAAGTGATGTCTGACATCAATATGCTTGGTCTTAGAGTGAAGAACTTGATTATAGGTAATTGCAATTGTCCTTGTATTATCACAAAATATTGGTGATTCTTTTGCAATGACTCCATAGTTTTTCATTTGTTGCTGAATTTAGAGCAGTTGAGCAAAACAGCTTCCAGCAGCTAGATATTAAGCTTCAGTTGTGGAAGTTTTTATGGACGTTTGCTTCTTGCTGAACCATGAGATCAGTCTGTCTCTTAGAAACTAACATGATCCACTGATGCTTTTACGATCAAGCTTACATCCTGCATAATTTGTATCTGAATATCCAACTAAATTGAAAGATGAGTCCTTAGCATACCATAAACCCACATTTTGTGTGCCTTTAAGATATTTCAATAAATGTTTGGAAGCTGAAAAGTGCGATTGCTTAGGATTTGGCTGAAATCTAGCACACATAGCAAATACAATATCAGGACGACTAGCAGTCAGGTATAACAAAGAACTTATTAAACATCTGTATAGTGTCGTCTCAATTGATATTCCCCCTTGATCATTATCTAATTTAAAATTGATGAGCTCATGGAAGTATTTGCAGCTGAACATGTTTTCAAGCCAAATTTCTTGAGCAGTTCCTTCGTGTGTTTGGTCTGACAGATAAAGTATCGGTTTCCAGTTGTTTCACTTGTAGATCGAGAAAGAATGTCAGTTCACCCATCATACTCATCTCAAATTTTTCCTGCATTAACTTGCCAAATTTCTCACATAATTTATGGTTTGTTGACCCAAAAATAATATCATCAACAAATATTTGCACAATTAAAATATGATAATTCTTTGAAAATTTGAACAGTCTTATCAATTGATCCAACAGTAAAATCATGATCGGTTACGAATTTTGAAAGAGTTTCATACCAAGATCGTGGAGCTTGTTTAAGACCATAGAGAGCTTTGTTCAAATAAGAAACATGATCAAGAAAAGAGTGATTAACAAAACCTAGTGGTTGTTCAACATATACTTCCTGCAACTGACCATTTATAAATGCACTTTTCACGTCCATTTGGTAAACTTTAAAGTTTTAGAATGAGGCATAAGCAAGCAATATTCTAATTGCTTCCAGTCGTGCAACTGGTGCATATGTCTCGTAGTAATCTATTCCCTCTTCTTGCCTATATCCTTATGCTACAAGCCTCGCTTTGTCGCACAATTGAACCATCTTCATTTATTTTGTCACGCCCCGTATCCGAAGCGTCGGTGAAATCTGGCATTGTTTAACAAATACTTGAAAACAATTAAGCCTCGTATAAAAATGCCAAAAACCAGTCTTTTCATAATTTAAACATTGTCTTTACAATGACAATAGAAATAAAAATTACATCAGAGTTGCAATTGCGGAAACTGAACAAAAGGGAAATAAATTCTAAAATTCCGGAAACTTGTCTGTCGATCACCATCCCCAGAACGCTTCATGCTCCTCTTCATTCAGTTGTTCCTCATTTTTATCAGAAATTTGTAAGGGGTGAGTGTTATGGGAAACACTAAGCAAGTGGGGGTCGATTGATTCCAAAGATACATATAGAACTTAATTCTTTAAAAAAAAAATTTAACATACTTTAAAAACTTAATATTCTTAATTTGACAAGACGGAAACGAATCGAATGAAAGACAGAACTTATCAAACAAAACAGAAACAATTCAGATCATTTCAGCAAAGACAAAACACTGTTACTCATCTCATTTCCATGGTCAAATTGTCCCCAATATGTTAGTCCTCTCAGGGGTGAGGCCAGAACTCGATTTTATACCCACCGGTGGGGGCCAGACAGAAATGATTTTATACCCACCATTGGGGCAGACAGAATCACAATTCTCGTCCCATTTCAAATTGAATTGTAACAGTGTAAACAGAATTCAAAAGTAACAGACAGAACTTTTCAGATTTTCAGATTTCAGAGTTTTCATACGGACACAGCGGAATCAAAGAAATTTGAAGCTTAGAAGAAACACATAATCGATCGTAATTTTAAACAAAATAGATAGGCATTTTCGAAAATAAGGACACACATAAATGCATGTCACATTATTTATATCAAAGTTTAAAAATACAACAAAAGATGTAACAAAAGCCCACTTAACGAATTTGCAGTATTCTTGTACAAAGCTTCCTTTCCAAAATCGTGCAGCACTTCGACGTAACCTCAACAAATGCTGTCTTCGATTGAGCAGCACTTCGACGTAGGTTCTTAGTACTTGACAGCACAAAATTTCCTTCCCTCTTCCTTTCTTGACTTGGCCGAAATTTTGGAGAGTTTTGTGGAGGGTGAGGGCCGAAACTTGGAGGCTTTTTGGTATGGTTTTTCTATCACATTGATGTGTTATTTATAGGACAAAGTTAGCCCCTTCACATAGCCTCTTGGACAAAATCTTGGGGCTCAAGAATGGATTTGAATGTGCTCATAATGGTGGTCAAAGGTAATCCAAGCACCAAAGGTCTTTTCCTGCATCATTAATGTGTCTTGGTCTCTCAGCTCCTCCCTTAGCTCCTTCATGGCTTAACTCAAAGGTCATCTCTTGCATATTAAGTTTGTCCTATCTTTTAGCTTTTCCCTTAGCTTCTTCCTTGGTTATCTCAAAGGTCCTTTCTTGCATAATAAGTTTGTCCAATCTCTTGGCTCATCTTTTAGCTCCCTTGTTGGTTTTGTTAGGACAAGCTTGGTTGAGCTGCTTTGAGCTGAAAGATCAAGTCCTTGAGCTGGGGTATTACTCCTCCAGTGACAATACTTTAATGGATGCGGTTATTTGCAACTCGGCTTCATGTTGACTTAATCTCCGAGCTTTGAAGCTACTTCGTCGTGTTATGTTAGCTGAAAATCTAAGTTCATATTTAAGTTTATAGTTAGAATGAAAGTTTTTGAGCTTAGATGAAGCTAAATTTTAAGTTTATATTTTTTACATTATTTGCTTCGGATCGAAATTTCCTGGTTCTCACATCCCTCTCTCCTTATTGAAAGTTTCGTCCTCGAAACTTGTATTAGCTTGATCATTCGAATAGGTGAGGGTATTGTGATCGCATCTTCTCCTCGAGTTCCCAAGTTGCCTCTCTTTCAGTATGATTTGCCCATTGTACCTTGACATAAGGTATTGTCCGATTTCTCAACACTTGGTCTCCTGAGCCCACTATTCGAGTAGGGACTTCTTCGTATTTGAGTTCTTCATTGAGGTTTCCTTCAATCATTAGTGGTGTAACTTTGAGTACGTGACCAGGGTCTGAGACATAATTCCTCAGCTGTGAGATGTGGAAAACATTATGTATTCTAGACATATCAGGCGGTAAAGCTAGACGGTAGGCTAAGGTTCCCACCTTCTCCAGTATCTCGAACGGTCCCACATATCTTGGGTTCAACTTTCAGGACTTACTGAACCGAACTACTCCTTTCATAGGAGAGTCTTTCTTTGATTATAGCGACCTTGTCAATGGTCATTTGAACAAGTTCTGGTCCAGTAACAGCCTTTTCTCCGACCTCGTCCCAACATAGGGGCGACCTGCACTTTCTTCCATACAAAGCTTCATACGGAGCCATCTCAATGCTAGTGTGATAGCTATTGTTGTAGGCAAATTCGATCAGGGGTAACTGTTCACTCCAATTTCCAGAAAAATCGAGTGCGCATGCCCTCAGCATATCCTCGAGGGTTTGAATTGTCCTCTAGGTTTGGCCATCAGTCTGAGGATGATTGTAATGACCCGAATTCTTATTTGAATGAAGTATTAATAAAGAGATAATTAAAGAGTTGTTAATTAAGTATTATTAACGAATTGATAATTTGGGACTAATCTGTTGGATCTACCGAATTTTAAATGGATAACCCGATCTACTTCCGATTACGTTATCTCGATAAATCAAACCAGACGAATGAGATTCTGACATGTGGCAGATAAGATTGATTCGGATTTTTGAAATAGTCCGGATGCAGCCTATAAATGGAAGCCGAATTCTTTTGTTTCCTACACCGCATCCTTCAGAGAGAGAGTTCTAGTCTTTTACCTTAGGTTTTCTAGCCAGTTTCTAGGGCACTTTGATGTCAGGAAGTTTCGGAGCTAGTGTCGACTAGAAGGGGGGTCGGTGAACTGAGATCGAGACATCAGCTGACAATGGACGCAGGTATAATCCTAGAACCTTTAGGAAGAACTTTATAGCATGTTTGGTAATTCAGAATCTGGTTTGATAGTGATTTCATATTGTTGGTATTGTCTAGGTTAAGAGCTTTCTGTCAGATTGTTTTAGTGAGGTACGTGATGTACTGACTGAGATATCCAAGCGTAGTATACACACTTATATGTTGCATATTTATGTGTTGCATTATACATGTTTTACTGCTTTGGCATATTATGCATGACATATCATGTTGAGCCTGATATCATTTGAGATATACCTCGTTTGTTGGGGCCGCTCAGCCCTATTCTGTATTGTGGACGATGGGGCATCGAGAGCTACAGTGTCCGACGGGACCCACGGGCTCTGATGACCTGGACATTGTAGGTCCACGTCTTGGTGATGAGCGTTGTAGCCAAAACATGCCTAGGGCAGATCAGAGACTACACACTCAGGCGCCTCTAGACTGAGCATGAGATTCTTGACTTGATCTTTGATATCCGAGCATATTGCATTTCGCATGCATCATATCAATTTTTATACTCGTACATTCTCGTATTGGGCCATTGTCGCTCACGTCCTTGTTTTCATCTGTGGCACCCGATTCCACGGGGCAGGTCTTAGGTTGGACGGTGCGGACGACCAGGGCAGTGGCTAGAGCAGTTGGGTTTTCGGTGGTGATCCAGTGGCTAGAGCAGTTGGGTTTTAAGATTGCTGTTGTTGTTCTGTTTCGTTTGGGTTGTAAGATGATTAAGTTATTTGGTTTCCGCTGTTTAATTGTTGTTATAAAGTTTTAATGTTGCATGCTTAGTAGTCTGTTTAGTAGTTGCTTGGGTAAAGGCGCTACATTTTGTGGTATCAGAGCATGCAAAGATTTTTGGGACATTAGTAATTTTGTTTTGAGGATTTAGAGGTTGATTTTGGTTTCCTTTCAGATGTCAGGAGATGGAAGCAGTCACGGAAGTGTGGCACATGGTCGTTATGGCGACGATGAGGCTGGCCGAGAACATCGTCGTAGAGATCGTGACGGAAGGCGTCACCGAGATCATGATGAAAGGAGACGTAGGAACCGTGTCAACATTATGGATTTCATGAAGATTTGACCTCCACCGTTGACTGGAGATGAGAATGCTGATGTTGCTGAAGCTTGGGTCGATATCATAGAGCAGTGTTTTCGAGTGCTGCACTATGACGAGGACGAGAAAATGGAGGTAGCTGATTTCATGATCCAAGGAAAAGCTCGGAGATGGTGGAAACCTGTTTCTGCCATTCTAGTTCAGCAGCATGGGCGGATTCGTTGGGAACATTTCCGTCAGGCCTTCATCAATCATCATTTTACGCCAGCTCTTCGTCAGGGGAAGGAGATGGAACTGTTGACGATTAAGCAAGGAGATTTGAGCATTGAGGATTACCAAAAGCGTTTTACGGATCTGTTGCCGTACGCTCGTCACATCAGTGAGAATTCTGCAGCCAAATATTCTCATTTTTTGAATGGTTTGAACCAGGAGATTTTTGATCGGGTTTCAGTCTGTGACGATCCTACTTCGTACGAAGGATTAGTGAATCGTTGTCGTCAAGCAGAGATCAGTATTACTAGGAGGAAGGCTATGCAAGCTAGCAAAAGTTCTAGTTCGTTTGGACCAAGGGGTCAGTCTTTCAAGAAGTCTGCATCTTCTTCTTCTTCCGGTTCTGGAGGGTTGTACAGCTTTGGTAGGAAAAAGCTGCAATGTGGCCACTGTGAAGGAAATCACCAGACGGAAAATTGTCGAATTGTAACAGGTGCTTATTTCAACTGTGGTGGTTTTGGTCACATGAAGAGGGATTGCCCTAATTTGGAGAATCAGAGTGTAGGCCGAGGTTCTATGGCATGGTCTTACAATGGAAAACAGTCTGAGGCTACCGTGCAACAGAAAGGTTTTCCTGCTCAAGGTTCTCATCGTGGTGGAATATCACAAGGATCTCAGCAACGCCCACGAGTTCAGGGGCAAGTGTTTGCCCTAAACCAAGAACAAGCGGAGGAGCAAAACGAGAGAGTCATTGCAGGTAATTTTATCTTATGTGGTATTCCTGCATATGTATTAATTGACACTAGGGCATCGGATTCATTCATAGCATCAATGTTTTTAAGAAGCATAAACTACCCTACGTGTCATTAGATGTTTTGATGTCGGTGTCTACACCGATGGGACAAGAGGTTTTAGCTAAGCGACTTGTAGTAGACTGTTTGTTAGAGTTTGATGGAAAATACTTGTCTGCCAATTTGATGATATTGGCTATGGAAAATTTTGATTGTATTATGGGAATCAACCTATTGACTAAGTATAGAGCGACGGTAGATTGTTATCAACGTCTCGTTCAGTTTCGGCTAGAAGGAGACGAGAATTGGTTTTTCTTCGGTGACGGAGCTCGACCTCCAATGCCAGTAGTGTCTGCTGTAAAGGCACAACGGGCTTTAGCGTAAGGAGGAGAAGGATACCTCATTTATGCTGTTGACGTATCGAAGGATGTGATCGACATGAAGAACATTCCAGTTGTCGATGAATTTCTTGATTTTTCCCCGATGAGATTCCTGGATTTCCTCCGGAGAGGGAAGTGGAAGCGGAGATAGAGTTGGTACCAAGAACCGCACCTATCTCTAGAGCGCCTTATAGATTGGCACCAACAGAGATGAAAGAGTTGAAGCAGCAGTTACAAGATCTTCTTGACAAAGGTACATTAGACCCAGTGTGTCTCCTTGGGAGCACCACTGCTGTTCGTTAAAAAGAAAGATGGGTCTATGCGGCTTTGCATAGATTATAGACAGTTGAACCGAGTAACAGTCAAGAATAAATATCCGTTACCACGGATTGATGACTTGTTTGATCAACTGCAAGGAACTTCAGTTTACTCGAAGATCGATTTACGGTCTGGGTATCATCAACTTCGAGTTCATCAACGTGATATCCCCAAGAATGCATTTCGAACAAGGTATGTGCATTACGAGTTTCTAGTGATGCCGTTTGGTTTGACGAATGTTCCAGCAGTATTTATGGATTTGATGAACTTAGTATTCCAAAAGTATCTTGACAAGTTTGTCATTGTCTTTATTGATGACATACTGGTATACTCTCGTAGTCATGAAGAGCATGCACAACATTTAAGGATTGTGTTGCTAACCTTAAGGAATCACCAACTGTATGCTAAGTTGAACAAGTGCGAGTTTTGGCTCGACAGAGTTGTCTTCTTAGGACATGTTATATCCAAAGATGGGATATCAGTGGATCCTAGCAAGATCGAAGCAGTGTTGAGTTGGGCACGACCGGAATCAGCTCAAGAGATAAGAAGTTTTCTAGGTTTGGCAGGATATTATCGGAGATATATCTTAGGATTTTCTCAGATTGCCAAACCATTGACACAGCTGACGTGTAAGAATGTGCAGTTCGAATGGACACATGATTGTGAAAATAGTTTCAATGAATTGCGTCAACGTTTGACAACTGCACCAGTTTTAACTCTTCCATCTGGATCAGGAGGGTACATTGTGTACACTGATGCATCACTTCAAGGATTTGGGTGTGTTTTAACCAAGAATGGTCATGTGATTGCATATGCATCCAGACAGTTGAAGAAGCATGAAGAGAATTATCCAGTTCATGATCTGGAATTAGCAGCGATTGTGTTTGCTTTGAAGATCTGGCGACATTATCTCTACGGAGAGAGATTTGAGATTTTTACAGATCACAAGAGTTTGAAGTATATCTTCACTCAAGCAGAGTTGAATATGCGCCAAAGAAGATGGATGGATTTGTTAAAGGATTATGATTGCGAAATCAAGTATCATCCAGGATCAGCAAATCTTACAGCTGATGCTCTTAGTCGAAAGGTGAGATTATCTGCACTTCAGACAAGTTTCATATCAAGTGTAATCCAAGATTGTTGTTCTCTAGTATTTCACTTCCGTCATAAGAAAGGAATGGAACACATTTGAGTAACGAGCATTTTATCTGAACCGAAGTTGTATGTCAAAATTAGAGAAGCTCAGTTTTCTGACCCGAAAGTGAAAAAGTTAGCAAGGTTAGCTAACGGAGACAACACATCTGATTTTGCTTTCCAAACAGATGGAACCTTGTGTCTGTCGGGAAGAATCGTAGTTCCAGAAGATTCTGAATTAAGAGACGAGATTTTATCTCAAGCCCATAGGAGTAAGTTGAGTATCCACCCTGGATGCATGAAAATGTATAAGGATTTGAAGACCAGGTTTTGGTGGAAAGGTATGAAGAAAAGTGTTTACCAGTTTGTAGCCAAGTGTTTGGTTTGTCAGCAAGTGAAAGCTGAACATCGATGACCAGGAGGATTACTTCAGAATCTTCCTATCCCTGAGTGGAAGTGGGAGTATGTGACTATGGATTTTGTCACCCACTTGCCGTTGTCTTCTAAGAATTGTGATGCCATTTGGGTTATTGTAGCCCGATTGACTAAGTCAGCACATTTAATTCCGTATAGTCGGGAATATAGTTTCGATCGTATGGCAAGACTATACATCCAAAACATTCTTAAATATCATGGTGTGCCAACAAGTATAGTCAGTGATAGAGATCCACGTTTTACCTCAAGGTTCTGGGGAAGTTTTCAAAAAGAGTTGGGAACGACATTGAGTCTGAGTACTGCCTATCATCCAGAGACCGATGGTCAGTCTGAGAGGACTATTCAGACACTCGAGGACATGTTGCGTGCTTGTGCTTTAGATTTTGGACCAGCATGGCATGATCATCTACCGCTTGTGGAGTTTGCATATAACAATAGCTACCACAACAGCATTGGTATGGCTCCATTCGAAGCATTATATGGCAGACGTTGTCGTAATCCATTGTTTTGGGACGAGGTAGGAGAACGACAAGTGCAAGGACCTGTGTGAGGGCCCGTGCTCTTAATTAATATTTATTTACCAAACAACAAGGATTAAATTGTTTAAACAGCAAAAACGAGTTTAAAACGTTCATTAGGGCCTACAAAAATTTCGACATGACCTCCACGTAAGTAGGACATCCCAAAAATTTCAAAACACAACAACATATATACGCTCGAAAATAACATCAGGTTCACAATCAACCAAACAAATATCCTAAAGCCGCACTGGCCAGGCCTAGACACAACATACCACAAATGAAATCCAAAACTACATAAAAACATAACATCATACAGCTACACAGGGCATCTCCCTGGCAAATGTATCAAACAAGCATAATATATATAAATATCTGGGAACTCTGACACAAACCGACTGACTACTGGGTACCACTCGCTGACGCTCCACCAGACACGTCAAATCCCATGGAATGACCTGCTATGGCATCAAAAACAACCACAACATAAAAAGAAAACAAGGTCGGACCCCAGTACGACAAACCAGTAAAATCACGACGTATATAAAAGACATTTAATAATATCAAGTAAATGCAATGATATGCGATGCATGAATGGTAATAGTGGAATAACGGATACCAAATGGAGTCCAAACGAATAGCATCATCAACAGTAACAGTGGCCACCCATGCCAGGAATGCAACATCAAATCGCCGCTCATCCAAGCACGTAGCATCGTGAATGCGAGTAGCTAAGTCGCTCGTCCCTAGCTGTCATCTGGGAATGTGGCTAATCCTAACCCACCCGTCCCTCTGATGACTCAATACATCTCAACAGAATCAACATAAATCGCCGTCAAAGGAGTCAAGGCTCAATATGTTATGCCAATACAATTTAATGCATGAATGCAATAGAATAAACATTCAAGGCACATAATAGCAAACAATATTCACCGAATATTCTTACACGCCAATATAAGCGTCATAATGATATAGGTTTGAGCGTACCTCAATTATAAACTTATAATACCACGATAATTTCTTAAGGACTATCGGCTGAACTCGCCCAACAATAAAACCTACAATATACATTCGCTATACACTTCAATACAACGCATTCTAACCAACTAAAACAAATTAAATTGTCTCGGTTAAAAAATCAATTTCCGGGCAGCCTATATAACCTATCAAATTCTGAAATTCCAAGTTAATACCTCAATAATCTAGGCTAAAACTCACAATAGTGATCTCGGAGAAGTAGCTCGCCGGAATGTCGCCGGAAACACCGTTCACGATCTGAAAAATGAGCTGGAAATTAGGGGAAAAGCTTAATACTTTACTATACAAACTAATCCACCAAAATACCACTAAGAATTGAAGCCGAAAATCTTACCTAGAACCGAATCGAAGCTCACGCACATTGCTGGAAAATAGGACCGATCGAGCTCGTAACCTTCCAATTCAAGGTAGGAAAGACTCTAATATACTGGAGGAAGAAGATTGCTATGCCGCTACACTAAAAATCTGGCCGCTGGGGGCATCGCACGCTTGCTGCAGAAGAAGGAGAGAAGCGACGGGTTGCTGGAATGAGCTTTCTGGATTTGTGCGATCTGATTCTTGTATCAAATGGGTTTGGGTATTCAAAATTAAATGGTAATGGGCTGGGCCTAGTTTAGGTATTGGGCCTCACATTCTCCCCCACTAATGAAAGATTTCGTCCTCGAAATCTAACAAACACAACACTGATATCCACAACATTACGTCTGATAATACATAGGAAATTCAGAATACATCACGTAATTCATTACATTCTCAAACAAATGAGGCCATTCTTGTCGCATTTTTGCCTCTAATTCCCATGTAGATTCTTCTCTTCCATGTACTTTCCATTGTACCAAAACTAGTGGAATCGTCTTGCTCCTGAGCTGTCTTTCCTTGCGGTCTAAAATTTGCACTGGATGTTCAACATAGCTAAGAGAACTGTCTAACTCCACATCCTCGACATTCAAGATATGAGACGGATCTGGCTCATACTTCCGCAACATAGATACATGAAACACATTATGTATCAAAGACAAACTCTGCGGCAAATCCAAACGATAAGACAATGTGCCAATCCTCTCAACAATCATAAATGGACCAACATAACGCGGAGCTAACTTCCCTTTATGTCCAAATCTCATAGTACCTCGGAAAGGTGACACTTTGAAGAAAACATAATCGCTCACTTGGAACTCTAAAGGTCTACGCCTTTTATTCGCATAACTGGCTTGACGATCTCGGGCTGCTTTCATCTTTTTCCTGATCAATTCAACTTTATCTTTCATCTCTTGGATACATTCTGGTTTTGACATATGTCCTTCTCCTACATCTTCCCAACATATCGGCGATCTGCACTTTCTTCCATACAAAGCATCAAATGGTGCCATACCGATTGTTGCCTGAAAACTATTATTGTAAGAGAATTCAACCAAAGATAATGATTCTTGCCAACCACCTTTGAAATCCATCACTACTGCTCGTAACATATCCTCTAGAGTCAGGATGGTTCTTTCTGACTGACCATCTGTCTGTGGGTGATAGGCTATGCTCATAGCCAACTTTGAACCCAAAGCTGATTGCAAACTTCCCCAAAATTTCGAAGCAAACATTGGATCACGATCGGATACTATGGTTACTGGCACACCATGCAATCTCACTATATGATCAATGTACAGTTTTGCCAGTTTCATATAAGTACAGGTACGATAATATGGAATAAAATGAGCGGATTTAGACAATCTATCAACAATCACCCAAATCGCATCACAACCACGATTAGAACGAGGTAGATGTGTCACAAAATCCATAGCAATGTGCTCCCAATTCCACTGCGGAACTTCAAGAATATGTAACATTCCGCCAGGTCTCATTCTTTCGGCTTTAACTTGTTGACACGTTAAACATTTAGCCACAAAATGAGAAATATCTTTCTTCATACCTTCCCACCAATAATGAGCTCTTAAGGTATGATACATCTTTCGAATTCTTGGATGAATACTGTATCGACTACAATGTGCTTCCCGTAGTATAGCTTCTTTCAGATCTAACAAATTAGGAACCACAAGTCTACCATTAAAGCGCAGACTACCATCTGAGGCAACACTAAACTTTTCTGTCTTACCTGTTCGAGACAATTCTTTTAATCTATGAATGTGCAGATCAGTCCTTTGTGCTGCTTTGATTCTAGACAAAATCTGTGGCTCAACTTGATTAGATGATACTACAAAGTAGTCTCCAATGATCTGATAAGTCCATCCTGAAGTTCCCAAGTGCTCGTGAACTTTAGAGATAGTTAAAGATGTAAGCATAGCATTCTGAACTTTCCTGTTGAGGGCATCTGCAACAAGATTCATTCGGCCCGGTTGATACTGAATCTCACAATCAAAGTATTTAAGCAACTCCATCCATCGACGCTGTCTCATATTCAAGTCCAGCAGTGAGAAAAGATATTTAAGACTCTTGTGATCCGAATAAATCACAAAATGCTCACCGTACAGATAATGACGCCATAACTTCAATGCAAACACAATGGCAGCCAACTCTAAGTCATGAACTGGATATCGGGTCTCATGCGGTTTCAACTGACGAGAAGCATATGCAATCACTCGCCCATTTTGCATTAAAACACAACTAAGTCCATTTAGAGATGCATCTGAACAAACAACATATCCACCTGGGCCTGATGGCAAAGCTAGCACTCGAGCTGTTGTCAACTTTTCCTTCAAAGTCTGAAAACTTGACTCACATTCATCAGTCCACACAAAACGTCGATCTTTTTGCGTTAATTGGTTCATAGGCCTTGCTATAATAGAAAATCCTTCAATAAGACGCCTATAATATCCTGCCAATCCCAAGAAACTGCGAATATAAGCAATATTCGTCGGTGTTGGCCAATTGATAACAGCTTCCACTTTACTAGGATCCAATGATTCTCCTTGAGCTGATATAACATGACCCAGAAATACTACTCTGTCCAGCCAGAATTCACAGTTAGAAAATTTTGCATACAATTGCGCTGCTCTTAGTGTCTGGAGGACTAACCTTAAATGTACTCGATGCTCTTTCTTTGTCTTTGAATAAATCAGAATGTCATCTATGAAGACAATAACAAATCTGTCTATAAATTCTCGAAAAATGCGATTCATCAAATCCATAAAAACCGCTGGTGCATTAGTCAATCCAAAAGGCATAACTAGAAAGTCATAATTCCCATAACGTGTTCGAAATGCTGTCATCGGAACATCTTCCTCTCGAACTCTAAGCTGGTGGTAGCCAGAACGAAGATCGATCTTTGAATACACTGATGTACCCTGCAACTGATCAAACAAGTCATCGATACGTTGCAGAGGATACTTATTCTTCACAGTAGCTTTGTTCAACTGTCTGTAATCAATGCACATTCTCATCGTTCCGTCTTTCTTCTTTACAGACAATACCGGAGCTCCCCAAGGTGACATACTTGGTCTAATATAGCCTTTTTCCAGTAAGTCCTGTAATTGCTCTTTGAGTTCTTTAAATTCCACTGGAGCCAAACGATATGGTGCTCTCGAAATAGGATTTGTCCCGGACACCAACTCAATGCTAAAATCGATTTCTCTCTGGGGTGGAAATCAGGAATCTCATCGGGAAATACATCAGGGAATTCCTTGACAACATGAATATCTGATACTTCAAATCTTTTTCCCTGAGTCGCATCAACTGCATAGATCATAAATCCTTCATTTCCTGATGACAAGATTCTAAACATTTCCATTGCTGACACTAATGGAATACGTAATTGCGAATCACTACCGTAAAAATTCCATTTACTGCCATAATACGGTCTAAATCTGACAACTCCATGGAAACAATCAACGGTGGCTCGATAATTTGACAGATTATCCATTCCCAGAATACAGTCGAAGTCAGACATATCTAGCTTGATTAGATTAGTTATTATAAGATTATCATCGAATCTAATCACACAATTCAGAATTATCTCATGAGACATCAAAAATACACCGGCAGGTGTAGAGACTGACACAGTATCTATCAACGAAGTAGAAGCAATCTCATGCTCATCAACAAATACAACAGATACAAATGAATGAGATGCTCCTGTTTCTATCAGTATACGCGCAGGATGATTAAAAATAAGGCAGATACCTGCAATAACTCCGCCCGGTGCATATTGAACTTGATCCTGAGTTAGAGCATGAACTTGAGCCTGCTGTGGCCCTGGAAAATGCTGCAGAACAGAACCTCTAGGATGAGGATAGCTAGACTGCTGAAAAGACTGAGTCGGAACAAAAGGTCTAGTTGCTGGTCCTCTGAAACCTTGACCAAACTGAGGTTGTTGAAATTGTTGTCTTGCTGCATTCGGACATACTCTAGCATAATGTCCAACTTGCCCACAGATATTACAAGATCCATGAACTCTCGTACACTGAGTACTGATATGCTTACCACCACAACGATCACAAAATACTCCACCTGGTGACCCAACTGAACCTCCACGCTGACTGCCGGAACTAGAAGAACTACTACGAGTCTGTTTCTTGAACTGTTTTCCTTTGGCCTTAAAGTGTTGCTGCTTTGGTTGCTGATAAGACTGCGAAGGCTGATACGGCAGTAAAGGACGGTATAGTGGTGCACCCAATGGCATCGGCACATTACTTCCGAAACTCTGAGGAAAACCTTGTTGAACTGACTGTGGTTCTGCCAAAAGTAGACTTGCCTCCACATTCTTGGCTTTCTCTACAGCATCGGCATAATTAACAGGCGCTCCAGCAACTACTAAAGTGCAAATGGTTCGATTCAATCCTTGCATAAAATGCGATAGCTTGTTCCGATCACTGCTAGCAACATGAGGAACATAGGCAAGAAGTGATGAGAATTGAGAGGCATACTCCACTACAGTCATGTTACCTTGAGTCAATCTATTGAACTCAGCTTCCTTGGCCGAATAATACGAAGGCGGTGAATATTCTCGAGCAAACTGAGCACAAAATACATCCCAAGTAACTCTTTCACCTGATTCTTTCAGAGCTTTCTCGGTAGTTTCCCACCATAACTGAGCTCGGTCTTTTAATTGACAAATAGCCAACTTAAGTTGCAAATCAGGAGTGTAATCCAACATATTAAACAAACACTTCATACTTTTTAACCATGCTACAGCTTTCTCACCATCTTCATTCCCAAAGAATCGAGGAGGACGCATGTTCTGAAATCGGGATATCACTAGTTCCATTTCACCCATTCCTCTAGTCAACTGATCCAGTTCATGCTCAACGTTAACATTTCGTGCTTCACCGCGAGGACGACGACCAAGTCTTCCCCATTCAGTCTCGTTAAGTCCTCTCACATTAGGAGCTTCAGATTCCTGAACAACTTCCTTTCCTTTTCTGCCCTTACGTCCAGGTGCCATCTATAAGATACAAGTATTTAATCCACAGGCAGAAAACAAAATAATTGGCTTAGTATAAGAGCATAAACTTAAACTAATACGCTCTAGTCATGCTGATACAATGAATTCAAAACATAGAAACAATTAAGAGCAAATAATCAAACACATGCACAATCATTTTATTTGTGCCAAAACTCGAGTGTCCTAGACTCTAATTCGAGCGTATCCCAGTTACGCTCTGATACCAAACTGTGAGGGCCCGTGCTCTTAATTAATATTTAATTACCAAACAACAAGGATTAAATGGTGTAAACAGCGAAAACGAGTTTAAAACGTTCTTTAAGGCCTACAGAAATTTCGACATGACCTCCCCGTAAGTAGGACATCCCAGAAATTTCAAAACACAACAACATATATACGCTCGAAAATAACATCAGGATCACAATCAACCAAACAAATATCCTATAGCCGCACTGGCCAGGACTAGACACAACATACCACCAATGAAATCCAAAACAACATAAAAACATAACATCATACAGCTACACAGGGCATCTCCCTGGCAAATGTATCAAACCAGCATAATATATATAAATATCTGGGAACTCTGACACAAACCGACTGACTACTGGGTACCACTCGCTGACGCTCCACCAGACGCGTCAAATCCCCTGGAATGACCTGCTATAGCATCAAAAAACAACCACAACATAAAAAAAAAACAGGGGTCGGACCCCAGTACAACAAACCAGTAAAATAAAGACGTATATAAACGACATGTAATAATATCAAGTAAATGCAATGATATGCGATGCATGAATGGTAACAATGGAATAACGGATACCAAATGGAGTCCAAACGAATAGCATCATCAACAGTAACAGTGGCCACCCGTGCCAGGAATGCAGCATCAAATCGCCGCTCGTCCATGCACGTAGCATCGGGAATGCGAGTAGCTAAGTCGCTCGTCTCTAGCTGTCATCTGGGAATGTGGCTAATCCTAACCCACTCTTCCCTCTGATGACTCAATACATCTCAACAGAATCAACATAAATCGTCGTCAAAGGAGTCAAGGCTCAATATGTTATGCCAATACAATTTAATGCATGAATGCAACATAATAAACATTCAAGGCACATAATAGCAAACAACATTCACCGAATATTCTTACACGCCAATATAAGCG
This sequence comes from Primulina huaijiensis, assembly GCF_012295235.1. NCBI lineage: Eukaryota > Viridiplantae > Streptophyta > Magnoliopsida > Lamiales > Gesneriaceae > Primulina > Primulina huaijiensis. Next base: position 16,654,097 of record NC_133309.1, on the reverse strand, counting down.
TCATAATGATATAGGTTTGAGCGTACCTCAATTATAAACTTATAATACTACGATAATTTCTTAAGGACTATCGGCTGAACTCGCCCAACAATAAAACCTACAATATACATTCGCTATACACTTCAATACAATGCATTCTAACCAACTAAAACAAATTAAATTAGCTAGGTTAAAAAATCAATTTCCGGGCAGCCTATATAACCTATCAAATTCTGAAATTCCAAGTTAATACCTCAATAATCTAGGCTAAAACGCACAATAGTGATCTCGGAGAAGTAGCTCGCCGGAATTTCGGCGGAAACACTGTTCACGATTTGAAAAACGAGCTGGAAATTAGGGGAAAAGCTTAATACTTTACTACACAAACTAATCCACCAAAATACTCTAGGAATTGAAGCAGAAAATCTTACCTAGAACCGAATCGAAGCTCACGCACAGTGCTGGAAAACAGGACCGATCGAGCTCGTAACCTTCCAATTCGTGGTAGGAAAGACTCTAATATACTGGAGGAAGAAGATTGCTACGCCGCTACACTAAAAATCTGGCCATTGGGGGCGTCGCATGCTTGCTGCAAAAGAAGGAGAGAAGCGACGGGTTGCTGGAATGAGTTTTTTGGATTTGTGCGATCTGATTCTTATATCAAATGGGTTTGGGTATTTAAAATTAAATGGTAATGGGTTGGGCCTAGTTTAGGTATTGGGCCTCACAACCTGAATTAGTGCAACAAGCGATTGACGTAGTGGAATTGATTAAGAAGAGAATTAAAGCTGCACAAGATCGTCAATCGAGTTACGCGAATACCAAGCGTAGACCTCTACAATTTCAGTCAGGGGAAAAATTTTTCCTTAAAATTTCACCATTTCGCAGGGTGATGAGATTTGGACTCAAGGGAAAATTAGCCCCAAGATTCATCGGACCTTTTGGGATCTTGGAATGTGTTGGAAATTTTGCATATCGATTGGCTTTGCCGCCGTATCTGTCTAGCATTCATAATGTGTCTTTCATGTATCTTTGCTACGACGGTATGTAGCAGATGAATCGCACGTTCTTGGTCCGACAGATGTTGAACTTGAAGAAGACTTGACTTATGTCGAGCAGCCACTTTTAAACCTGGGTAGGAAAGAGAAAAAGCTCAGAAACAAGACCATTCCACTTGTTCTAGTGCAATGGCAACGTCGAGGTACTGCAGAGGCGACTTGGGAGTTAGAGAGTCGTATGCGCTCAGAGTATCCGCATTTGTTTTGAGTTGTATCTTTGTAATCATGAGTTGTATTTTATTTAGTTGTTTTGTACTTCAGTTCTGATTTCGAGGACGAAATCTTTTTAAGGAGGGGAGGATGTAATGACCCGAATTCTTATTTTGAATGAAGTATTAATTAAGAGATAATTAAAGAGTTGTTAATTGAGTATTATTAACGAATTGATAATTTGGGATTAATCTGTTGGATCCACCGAATTTTAAATGGATAACTCGATCTACTTCCGATTACGTTATCTTGAGAAATCCAACTAGACGAATGAGATTCTGACACGTGGCAGATAAGATTGATTCGGATTTCTGAAATAGTCCGGATGCAGCCTATAAATGGAAGTCAAATTCTTTTGTTTCCTACACAACATCCTTCAGAGAGAGAGAGTTATAGTCTTTTACCTTAGGTTTTCTAGCCAGTTTCTAGGGCACTTTGATGTCAGGAAGTTTCGGCGCTAGTGTCGACTCGAAGGGGGGTCGGTGAACTGAGATCGAGACATCATCAGCGGGCTGACGACGGACGCAGGTATAATCCTAAAGCCTTTAGGAAGAACTTTATAGCATGTTTGGTAATTCAGAATCTGGTTTGATAGTGATTTCATATTGTTGGTATTGTCTAGGTTAAGAGCTTTCTGTCAGATTGTTTTAGTGAGGTACGTGATGTACTGACTGAGATATCCAAGCGTAGTATACACACTTATATGCTGCATATTTATGTGTTGCATTATACATGTTTTACTGCTTTGGCATATTATGCATGACATATCATGTTGAGCCTGATATCTTTTGAGATATACCTCGTTTGTTGGGGCCACTCAGCCCTATTCTGTATTGTGGACGATGGGGGCATCGAGAGCTACAGTGTCCGATGGGACCCGCGGGCTCTGATGACCTGGACATTGTAGGTCCACGTCTTGATGATGAGTGTGGGAGCCAAAACATGCCGAGGGTAGATCAGAGACTACACACTCAAGCGCCTCTAGACTGAGCATGAGATTCTTGACTTGATCCTTGATATCCGAGCATATTGCATTTCGCATGCATCATATCAGTTTGTATACTCGTACATTCTCGTATTGGGCGATTGTCGCTCACGTCCTTGTTTTCATCTTGGGCACCCCATTCCACGGGGCAGGTCTTAGGTTGGACGGTGCGGACGAACAGGGCAGTGGCTAGAGAAGTTGCGTTTTCGGTGGTGATCCAGTGGAGGTTTTATGTGTGGTTTATTGTTTTCTCGTTCAGAATTATGTTTTCAATATGGTTGTATTAATGTTTAAGATTGCTGTTGTTGATCTGTTTCGTTTGGATTGTAAGATGATTAAGTTATTTGGTTTCCGTTGTTTAATTGTTGTTATTAAGTTTTAATGTTGCATGCTTAGTAGTCTGTTTAGTAGTGGCTCGGGTAAGGGTATTACATTTGATAGGCCGTGCTAAGAGTAACCTTGGTTCCCATCGCCTTTTGAAAACTTTTCCAGAACTTTGATACAAATCTTGGATCTCTGTCAGATAATATACTTGCTGGAACCCCATGTAGTCTTATTATATTGTCCATATACAAAGTATCTAACTTATCCAGGTTGTAAGTCATTCGTACCGGCAAGAAATGTGCTGACTTGGTCAATCTATCAACGATTACCAAGATTCCATCGTGCCCTTGCCTTGATTTCGGTAGACCTACTACGAAATCCATGGAGATGTCATCCCACTTCCATTTTGGTATTTCCAATGGTTTCAGAAGTCCTCCAGGTCGTTGATGTTTTGCCTTGACTTGTTGACAGGTTAGGCACTTGGAAACAAAGACGGCTACGTCTTTCTTCATTCCATTCCACCAGTAGTTGTTCTTCAGGTCTCTGTACATTTTGGTGCTTCCTGGATGTACTGAAAATCTCGATTTATGTGCCTCGGTCATTACTTATTTTCGAATTCGATCGACATCGGGCACATACAATCGCCCTCTCATCCAAAGGATACCATTCTCATCAATTTGAAAGTATGGAAGTTTTCCTTCTTGGATTTGTTCCTTAATTTTAAAGATGGAGGTGTCTTGGCTCTGCTTCAATTTGATGGTTTCTCGGAGTCTTGATTGTGCTGATAGTGAAAATAAGCTTACTTTTCTAAAGTTTCTTCGGCTTATAGCATCTGCCACCTTATTCGCCTTACTCGGATAATAATTGATTACCAAATCATAATCTTTTAGAAGCTCCATCCATCTTCTTTGCCTCATATTTAATTCTTTTTGGGTGAAAATGTACTTGAGGCCCTGGTGTTCAGTAAAAACTTCACATTTTACTCCATAAAGGTAGTGCCTCAAAATTTTAAGCGCAAATACCACTTCGGCTAATTCCATGTCATGAGTGGGATAATTTTGCTCATAAGGTTTTAGTTGCCGGGAGGCATAAGCAATTACCTGACCTTCTTGCATAAGTACACACCCTAAACCTCCTTTTGACGCATCACTATATATAGTGAAATTCTTACAATCCTCGGGAAGAATTAGTATTGGCGTGGTAGCAAGTTTTGTCTTCAGGGTTTCAAAACTTCTTTCACATGCCTAATTCCAAATGAATTTCGAATTCTTTTGAGTAAGTTTGGTGAGTGGGATGGCTATTGACGAAAATCCTTCCACAAATTTTCTATAATAGCCAGCTAAAGCAAGAAAACTTCTTACTTCGGTTACTGTTTTAGGTTGTGGCCAATCCTTGCTGGCCTCTACCTTCTTAGGGTCTACTGACACCCCAAATTCGGAAATTATATGTCTTAGGAACGCCACTCTTTTCAGTCAGAATTCACACTTCTTGAATTTCGCATATAGTTCCTTTTCTCTAAGTGTTTGCAACATGAGACGCAAATGTTCTCGGTGTTCTTCCTCACTTGGTGAGTATACAAAGATATCAACTATAAAAACAACCACAAACCTGTCGAGGTACGGTTTGAACACTCGATTCATCAGGTCCATGAATGCTGCAGGAGCATTTGTTAAACAAAAAGGCATCACTATAAATTCGTAATGTCCATATCTCGTCCTAAAAGCAGTTTTAGGGATATCCTCAGTTTTGACTTTAAGTTGATGATAACCAGATCTTAGATCGAGTTTTGAGAAGACTTTGGCTCCTTTTAATTGATCAAAAAGGTCGTCTATTCTCGGGAGTGGGTACTTATTCTTTATGGTGATCTTGTTTAACTCTCGGTAGTCAATACGTAGCCTCATACTCCCGTCTTTCTTCTTGACGAATAGTACTGGGGCTCCCCACGGGGATGCACTGGGACGAATCTGCTTCTTGTCCACTAATTCCTGGAGTTGTTCCTTTAACTCTTTCAATTCGGCTGGAGCCATTTGGTATGGTGCCTTTGAGATTGATGCAGCAATAGGGACCAAATTAATTTCGAATTCCACTTCCCTATCGGGTATCTCACCCGGTAATTCCTCGAGAAAAATGTCTGGAAATTCCTGAACAATTGGAACATCTTCCAACTTTGGGGTTTCTTCTTCTTTATTCTCATTGATCATTGCCAGATAAATTTCCTCTCCTCCTCTAATGGCCTTCCAGGCCTGTGAGGCAGATAGCAGAGATTTTCTTTCTTTGGATTTTCCGTGATATACGACTTCCTCTTTGGTCGGTGTCTGGAGTCTATTTCTTTCTTTTGACAGTCTACTATGGCATGGCTTTTAGCTAACCAGTCCATTCCAAGGATGATGTCAAACTCAACCATATTGAGTTGAATCAATTCTACTTCAAAAGTTTGTTCGCTGATACAAATTTTACAGTTTCGGTATACTTTGTGTGTCTCTATTATTTTACTTGCCGGTGTTGCCACTCTAAATGGTTCATTAAGAGTATCATGTTCAAGTTTAAGCTTCTTAGCCAACCTTCTAGACACAAATGAATGTGTGGCACCACAATCAAACAAAATATATGCAGACATTTAATTGAGTAAGATGGTACCTGCTACCACTTCATTGGTGTTGTCAGCCTCCTAATGAGTTATCGCGTACACCCGCGCATTAGTCTTGTTTTCGTGTTGCTTGTTGGGTCCCATCCCCTTGTTCTTGTTATCTGGACAATCTTTGATTCTATGACCCACCTATCCGGTATGATACTGTTTACAGGTGTCGTACCACTTCCCTTCCTTATTGCCAGTATTGCCAAAACTTCCTTCGTAAGGCCCTCTTGAATAATTTGGCTTCTTAAACTTGGGACCATTCTGAGCGGATTGATTGACCATCGGTCGTTTGTTCTTATTTTCTTCCTCGCGGCGTTTGATATTCGTTTCTGCGCTCATTGTAGAGCCCATAAAATCCGCAAAACTATTTGGCTTGAATACTGCCAAAGCTGACTGAATACGGCTGTTGAGTCCCTTTTTAAAATGATGAATTTTTAGCGTTTCCTCAGACATGATCGTTGGGACATAGGTTCCCAGATCATTGAACTGTTAAGTGTATTCCATCACTGTCATGCCCGAAGCCTGTTTGAAGTTTTCGAACTCGCTCAACTTCTGCAGACGAAATTTGGCTGGGTAGTATTGTTTCAAAAACTCTCTCTTGAAAATCTGCCATGTGATCACTTCCACTTCAGCTAGAGATGGTGCCACAGTCTCCCACCATTTCCTTGCTCGGTCTTCCAAAAATGGTGTCACAACCTCCACTCTCAATTCTTCAGGCACTTTCAGTAAGTGTAGTTGTGATTCGACATTCTTAAGCCAGTTATGGCTGACTTCTGGATCTGGGTTCCCATCGAAAGTCGGGACTCGATTCCTCCTGAGAGATTCGTAATGGTATTTAATTCCACGTGGTTGTGGTTCAGGTGGTGGCTGTATGGCGTTGGCAAGGAGATTCACGATTCCTTGCAACGTAGCGGCTACAATGGTAGCTATCGCCATCATGTGTTCTTGACTGAGATTCACTCTTGGTGGTGGTGGATTTTCATTTTGGTTGGCACAACGAGGGTTACGGTTGTTTCGGGGTGGTCTGCCTGCCATATCCTATAAACATGTAATCTATTAATTTGTTTGTCACAATATTTAATCAAAGAAATAATTTCATTAATTTGAAAAATTTTCATACAACCAAAAGTTTCTAATAAATGATTAATCAGATAGTTCTGGTTACAATTGATATTTAATCTAGAGTTCTCTCCCTACTCGTCTATAACTTCACCGTCTCCTTCTGCTTCATTAATTTCTTCTTCCACAGGGTCTTCTTTTAGTTGTTCCATGAGTTCTTCCATATTGATCATTTCGTTTTGTAGGTGTTCGATGTGATTCTGCAATTGAGTGTTGTGGTGGTCAAGGTTATTTACTTGCTCCTGAAGCTCCTGTATTGTTGATTGGCTTACTTTTTCATCAATTTCTTGTTCTTCGATCCGTTCTTCAAGACGGCGTTGTGTTTTGAGAAGGCAGTCATCCCAGATTTGAAGTGTAAGAATCCTATCCTGAGCTTTGTTTAACTCTTGCTTGGTGATCTCGTGTCGACACTCCGACTCTAGATGATAGGAAGCATAACGTCTAACGTCCTCGCGTAGTTTCTTTTCTTCCTCTCTGGCTTCACGAAGATCATCCATCATGCATACGTTATTCCCATCCAGCTGGTAGTTGTCCCTCTCAAGTTTTTCATTTTATTCTTTCATTGTTTTAATTTATGTCTCCTTTTCCCGAAGTTGTTTTTTAAGTTCATTTATAATGCTTTTTAGATCCATGTTTTTTTTTCTATAAAGATAAAAACACAATTTTATTGATAGTATACTCATCCAATTTTATTTTTTTTTAAATATGCAATAAGATAATAGAAAGTTTCATTTAAAAATAATTCAGTACATCATATTTTCTTAATAATAATTTCATTACAATCCAAATATTTTTATTATAATATTGATATTAATCTAGTCTATCATCTCTCCTCCGTCACTGCCGTTGTCACTGTCGTCATCGACCACCTCCATCGGTGCTTCTTCCTCTTCCTCCATGTTCTCTATTACCAGGTGCAAATAGTTGTTATGATCTTGGAGCCTGTCCATAGTGCCGTGGAGCTTTGAGATGTACCGCCCTTGCTTGGCGCTGAAATCTTCCTGACGCTGACTAGCCTGAGTAGCGCACTCTCTCTCTGTCTCAACTCTTTCCAGCAGATCCTTGTTTAGTGAAGCTAAGCGCGCAAGGCGAGCTGAATCAGTCGGTATCTGTAGAAGTTGGCTCTCAGCCAAGTCCAAGTGATGAGTCAATCACTGCACGTCAGTCTCAAGTATGCGTCTAATCTCACCAAGCTCCTGCTTCTCCAATCTTTCCTTGGCCAGTTGTGCTTTCAAGGTCGCTATCTCCCTAGCTTGATTATCGATGGTAAGCTGACGCATACAAAGGGCAGCCTGTGCGCGCGTACGTGGAGCAGCCATTTCCTAGGATAAAGATCGAGGTAAAGCATCAGAATCGTATAAAGGATAGAAAGGCACAAATAATAGAACAAAGTTGACATGGAAATTTTTTGATACTAAGAGTTGCGAAACGATTGAAGGGATAGATTTTTTTGAAGTTGATCGAAAACTTAGGGAACAAATGAAAGTTGGATTCAGATTGGGATACACTAGGCTTTTGCCAAAATTTGACTTCGCCAAATTTTGTCTATCAAAATCCCAGCGGGATTATGAACCTGGCGGCTCTGATACCACTAAAATGTCACGCCCCGTATCCGAAGCGTCGGTGACATACGGCATTGTTTAACAAATTCTTGAAAACAATGAAGCCTCGTATCAAAATGCCAAAAACCAGTCTTTTCATAATTTAAACATTGTCTTTACAATGACAATAGAAAAAAAATTACATCAGAGTTGCAATTGCGGAAACTGAACAAAAGAGAAATAAAGTCTAAAATTCCGGAAACTTGTCTGTTGATCACCATCCCCAGAACGCTTCCTGCTCCTCTTCATTCAGTTGTTCCTCATTTTTAGCTGAAATTTGTAAGGGGTGAGTGTTTTGGAAAACACTCAGCAAGTGGGGGTCGATCGATTCCAAAGATACATATAGAACTTAATTCTTTAAAAATTTTCTTTAACATACTTTCAAAACTTAATATTCTTAATTTGACAAGACGGAAACGAATCGAATGAAAGACAGAACTTATCAAACAAAACAGAAACAATTCAGATAATTTCAAAACAGACAAAACAATGTTACTCATTTCATTTCTATGGTCAAATTGTCCCCAATATGTTAGTCCTCTAAAGGGTGAGGCCAAAACTCGGTTTTATACCCACCGGTGGGGGCCAGACAGAAATGGTTTTATGCTCACCATTGGGGGCCAAACAGAAATGGTTTTATACCCACCATTGGGGCCAGACAGAATCATAATTCTCGTCCCATTTCAAATTGAATTGTAACAGTGTAAACAGAATTCAGAAGTAACAGACAGAACTTTTCAGATTTTCAGATTTCAGAGTTTTCATACGGACACAGCGGAATCAAAAGAATTTGAAGCATAAAAGAAACACATAATCGATCGTAATTTTAAACAAAATAGATAGCCATTTTCAAAAATAAGGACACACATATATGCATGTCACATTATTTATATCAAAGTTTAAAAATACAACAAAATATGTAACAAAAGCACACTTACCAAATTTGCAGTATTCTTGTACAAAGCTTCCTTTCCAAAATCGAGCAGCACTTCGACGTAACCTCAACAAATGATGTCTTCGATTGAGCAGCACTTCGACGTAGGTTCTTAGTACTTGACAGCACGAAATTTCCTTCCATCTTCCTTTCTTGACTTGGCCGAAATTTTGGAGAGTTTTGTGGAGGGTGAGGGCCGAAACTTGGAGGATTTTTGGTATGGTTTTTCTATCACATTGATGTGGTATTTATAGGCCAAAGATATCCCCTTCACATAGCCTCTTGGCCGAAATCTCGGGGCTCAAGAATGGACTTGAATGTGCTCATAATGGTGGTCAAAGGTAATCCAAGCACCAAAGGTCTTTTCCTGCATCATTAACGTGTCTTAGTCTCTTAGCTCCTCCCTTAGCTCCTTCATGGATTAACTCAAAGGTCATCTCTTTCATATTAAGTTTGTCCTATCTTTTAGCTCTTCCCTTAGCTACTTCCTTGGTTATCTCAAAGGTCATTTCTTGCATAATAAGTTTGTCCAATCTCTTGGCTCATCTTTTAGCTCCCTTGTTGGTTTTGTTAGGACAAGCTTGGTTGAGCTGCTTTGAGCTGAGAGATCGAGTCCTTGAGCTGGGGTATTACTCCTCCAGTGACAGTACTTCAATGGATGCGGTTATTTGCAGCTCGGCTTCATGATGAGTTAATCTCCGAGCTTTGAAGCTACTTCCTCGAGTTATGTTAGCTGCAAATCTAAGTTCATATTTAAGTTTATAGTTAAAATGAAAGTTTTTGAGCTTAAATTAAGCTAAATTTTAAGTTTATATTTCTTACATTATTTGCTTCGGATCGAAATTTCCGGGTTCTCACACATTTTTTTTCTATAAATTCACTTTGAACCTATAATAGTTTTAGAAACTGGTCTTGGAACTAAGTTCCAGACATTGTTATGTGTAAATTTATTTAGCTTTTCTTGCATAGCATTTATCTAGTTAGTATAATCAAGAGCTTCATTATTTTTCTTAGGTTCCAGTTGGGAAACAAAAGCTCAATGAATAAATAAGTTAAACATTTGATTCCGAGTTCTTACCAGATCAGATGGATTACCTATTACAAATTTTGGTGGATGTGATTTCTTTCATCTGTATTCAGCATTTGTTGCATCCATCTGAGCAACTGTTTCAGTTGGCAACTGAATCTTCTCTTCAGTTTCAGTTGTTGCTGCTTCAGTTGGTAATTGAATATTATCATTTTGATCTACCAACTGATTATCAGGGACAATTTCTTGTGCCACTGATTGATCCAGCACTTCTGGTTCTGGTGTTTGAATGATATTTCGATTGATATGATTTTCTTCTTCATTATCATCATCCAAACTTATATCTGTAAAGCGACCAACTAGATCTATAACACCCCAGATTCGACGACTATCCTCACTGTACCAAGACGAGTCTTTCCAGCGTGCTTATGTCTTACTCACACGCACCCTAGGAAACTTCCCAGGAGGTCACCCATCCCAAAATTGCCCCCAGTCAAGCACTCTTAACTTTGGAGTTCTTATGTGATGAGCTACCGAAAAGAAGATGCATCTTATTGGTATGAGTAACACCCCGAAAATTAAAAGGTCCACGCAAACCACATGCATGCAATTATTAAATTATCTTGTATTTTAATTAAATGTTTTAATTACATGAATTAATTTTGTTGTGCATATTTGCATGTTTAAAAATATATTTTTCTACATGGTTGCATTAAAATGTATTTTTAAAGGTTATTCGAGTTGCGATCGAGAACGGAGACCGAGGGCTGAAAAATAGAAAATAATTTTATTAAATAATTATTTTTTAATTGTTTAAAATATTGTTGATAGATTTTTATTATTTTTAAAAATAAGGGTTTTTGAGGTGATGTTAAACGTCGGAACGTAAATTTTATCGGTGTTGGTTTTTAAACAAAAATACGAACTTTTTGACAACCCGACTAATAAATTCAAAAACTTTATTTACCAAAACTATTTTAATATTTTAATTAAATCTTAATTAAGCACTAATGGGCTTAATTATATGCTTCATGGTCCTAAGCCTAATTAGTGATTAATTAACTATAAATTATATTAAAACCCTCCCCACTAAACCTTAATATTCACGCCCACATTCAGAATTTTGCACCCAAAACTCTTCCAACATCACATGGCACCCACTTACCACAATTTGAAAGGAAACTTCAAAAGTTTCAAAGAGGAGTTGCTAAGGATTTCAAGCCAAGGTTCTTGCCCCGTTCTTTGTCATCGTCAACGAATAATCGTGTGTTAAAAACGCAAAGGCACGCCATATTTCTTTCCTTCAAACATCTATCACACCATAATATTTATTTGAACATGTTTTGAAAGAAAAACAAGGCACACATCTAATATTTTCTTATATGCATATTGTATGGTTTTAAAAACATGCATCTTGATCCAAAATTCATGAATTTATGTATCTAAGGTGCTGCCATGATTAAGAAGGGTTAGGGTTATGTTTTACACAAGTCTTAAGTGTCCTAATCACCCCAAAACGCTGCTCAACATGAAAGTTAAAAGCTGGAATCCAATCACGTGTAATTGTGTCTTGAGGGCTCGATTGATGGGGTTGATTGCTAGGCATGGGTTTGGTTGGGGCCAGGGCCTGGCTAAGGTCCGTGATGGGTCAAGGGAAGAGTCCTATCCACGTTAGGATTCGAGTCAGGAGGGCTGTGGAGGAGTCCTACCCGAGGGTATCAAGGGTCTCGCGCAGCAGCAGATGGGCAGGGAGAAAGGGCTCGGCCTGGGGCTTTGGGCTGGGCTAAGTCGAATCTTTAGGGTCCTATGAGGGTGAATAAGGGTCTGGACAGGGGCTGGGATAGCTTGGTTGGCTGCTGGTTCAAGAAAACCGTGAGAAAAGCCTTGTGCCCAGGTTTGCTGTGCAGAAGTTCAGGGGTTTCGCTACTCGGGTTTAGGGGCTTGGGCTTGTCTGGGTTGGGTCTGGGCTTGGTCCAGGGATGGTCGGGGATAGGTGGGCTCAGTGGTGGCTTTGCTGGGGCAGTCCTAGTTGGGTTAGGAGTCCTAGATTTGCAAGGATACACATGCACAACACAACAGAATACTGGGTCGAGTTCCAGGAAGTTTTTGAGCGGGCCATGGATGGTTTTTCGGACTGGGCTTGGACAGTAGGGTCCATAGAGGGGTTGGCTAGGTTTTGGCTCAAGGCGGCTCGGGCGTGGCTAGAGTAAATTGGGAGATGGCTCGGTGGGCTCGTTATTGTGTCAAAAAAAAATTAATAAAGCCAAAATTGAATCCATGGTTCCACGGGTGTGGCTCGTGACTTGGAAGGGTAGAATATATCTTAAAAATGTTATGTTTAAAATTTGGGAGCAAAATTATGAGTTTTGGATTTATTCGGGAGTTAATCGCCGCAAGAAACGCTAATTAACTAGTTAATTGAAACGCCTAGTTTAAGCTTTATAAAATTATGAAAAATTATATTTAATCTTAAATAATTATTAAACGTCTAAGTTTTTAATTTGGGAATTTTATATTAAGGTTTGGTTTAATTCGGGATTAGAACGCATTAATATCTTATATTTAAAGAATAAATTAAAAGTCATCGATTTATGCCAAATAAAAATATGATAAAATTCATGTAAGCTTAAATAATTATTTGGGACATGTTAGAGTCAATGAAATTTAGAAAATGTCAAGAACGGGAAATTTTACGTCCAGGGGTAAAACGGTTTTTTTTATACCTAAAAATTAGTAAACGTCATGGTAGTACCCTGAATGCTGTTTTATGTGCTAATATGATTATTTTCTATAGTTATGGATGGTTATGGAATTTTATATGTTAATTAAATGATATTTTAAATGTTTATGGGATTTTATATGTTAAAATGATATTTTAAATGTTTATGGAATTTTACATGTTCATGATTTAATATGTAAAAATGTTATTTTAAATGTTTTGAGGTTAAAATGATTATTTCAAATGTTTATGAATTTTTACATGTTAAATTATGATTTTTAAATGTCTATGGGATTTTTATGATTTAAGGAAGACATTTAAAAAACATGTTCCATGCTTAGTTTCAAAAACAAAATTATATGTTATGCATGATTTTTATAAAGTAATGAGAATGCAAACGTTGAAGAAAGTGAAGTAATTGTGACTAATTCGATAATATTGGAGATATCGTGAGGGGACGGTCCCAGTGGGAGCCCGTAATTCGTATTTCCATTATTACGAATATGAGGTAACGGTAAGAATGAGAATGTCATGAGGGGAAAAGACCCAGAAGAAGCCTATTTATGGGAAAAGGCCCCAGAGGGAACCCCGACGATCGTATTTCTATTCGAAATAGGATAGGCCAGGGCCTTGTTGATCGGTGAGAGTGTTGCTGGTGTCCCCTGCCGCCCAGTACTGCAGTTTCATGTAGATGGATCCATCGAATTTTGAGGTTTAAAGAGAGTCACAATTAACGATCCGAATTCAACAAAGGAAAAGGAAAATGTTTATGATCATGATAAAATGTTTTATGTTATGAAATGAGGAAAAAGAAAATGTTGAGGTTTATGTTATGCATGTTCATATGAATATGTTGAGGATGATATGAAAAAGGTTTATGAAAATGTTTTATTTAAGTTATGCATCTTCAGGAAAACGATATTTTAAGTACAAGTATTTTTCGCTGTTGCATTGTGATTTTATACGTATTACTTGTTATCAAGATTATGGTGTATTGAGTCTTTAGACTCACTAGGTGTGATTGATGCATGTGTTTATGATATTAATGTTATGGGGGTCTTCATGGTTGACCTGACTGAACTGAAGGTGCACACTACCCGAGGACCAGCGCTTCAAGCTTTCCGCATTTATGATTATGATTTATGTTAAAGCTTTTACGAATTTTTATTTATGCTTTTGAGTGATTTTTGAGAGATTATAGTATGGGCTGTATTTCTCAAATATATAGTTGGTTGTTTTATTGTAAAATGATTTCCAAAATATTTTATGTAATTTTTGTGGTTCGGCCGATGCTAGGGAGGTTTAAAAAAAAAATAAAAATTTATAGTACCTTTTAAGCAAGAGAAAGGCAAATGTTTCAGGATCAGTTGGCTTATCAGTTAGTACCTATTCATCAAATACAACATGAATAGATTTTTCTACATTCAAAGTGAATTTGTTAAATACTCTATAAGCATTACTAACGGATGAATAACAAAGAAATATTCCCTCTACAAATTTAGCATCAAAAGCTTTTAAATGATTTTTGTCATTATCGAGAATGAAACATCTGCAGCCAAATATTTTGAAATAAGATACCACGCTTTTACGTCCATGCCAGATCTCAAATGGCATTTTCAAATGATTTTTATTTATCATTGATTTGTTCTGTGTGTAACATGCAGTGTTTACTGCCTCTACCCAAAACCTCTGAGAAATACCAGTATCGGCAAGCATTGTTCTAGCATCCTATTTAAGTGTTCGATTTCTTCTCTCAGCTGCACCATTTTGCTGAGGTGTTCTGGCTGCTGAGAGCTCATGCTTGATCCCTGTATTTTCTAAAAATTGTGAAAGATTTTTATTCATGAATTCAGTCCCTCGATCGGACCTTATTCTGTCAATACCAACTGATTTTTCATTTAATAATCTTTTGAAAAGCTCAATAAGTTGTGCAGCTGTTTGGGCTTTTGATTTAAGAAAGATAACCCAAGTAAATCTTTAAAAATCATCAACGATCACAAAGGTGTATTTCATTCACCCTAAACTCATGACTAGTATAGGATCAAAAAGATCCATATGTAGCAGTTCTAAGCATCTGGAGGATGATTTATTACCTTTGTTTTTAAATGAAGATCTTACTTGTTTACCAAACTGACATCCTGAGGAAATTTTATCTTTTGAAAAATCTATTTTGGGCAAACAACTTACAAGATAATGGTTACTCAGACAAGCAATAAACTTAAAATTTAGATGGATCAACCTTTTATGCTACAACCAATTTTTAGAATATTTTGAAGCTATAAAAAAAATTGGTGCAAAAGGTTGATTAGTCCAAATGACTTTTTAAGTATTTCCACAACGATTGCCAGTTACGATGATCTTATCAGTTGAGTTTCTAACTGAGCAAGTGTGTATGTTAAACTGAACTTCGAAATTAATGCCACATAACTGACTGATGCTTATCAAAATATACTTCAAATTCTCAACTAATAACACATCTTTGATAGTAAAGTTACCATGGATAAGCTTACCCTTACCCACAGTTTTACCTTTAGAGTTGTCTCCAATGCTGATGTTTGGACCAGTGTATTTGATCAGCTGGGATAGCAATTTTACATCCCCTGTCATATATCGCGAGCATCCACTGTCCAGATACCAGATTGATTATTTGTTTGTACCTGTCACCTGCAATCACACACAATGAATACTTTTGGTACCCTTATCTATTTTGGTCCTGAACTGATTAGTCCTTTAGGAATTCAGATTTGGATTAGTCTAACTGACTTTCTAGTTGTTGTGTTCCAAATGGTTTTTCTCGGCTTGTGTGTGCTTGGTGTGTTGTGTGCAGATGAAACAATATGTGCTTTAGCCTTGTTCAACTGGTTGTTCAGCCGATATCATTTCTTAACTGGCTTGCATTTATATTAATTGGAATAGCCATTTGGAAAGTTATTGCTGAACCTTTTAGGTGACCAGCTCCATGAAACATTTGAAATTTTAGGGCTATAACCAATTCCATACCTTTTTGCCTTGTTCTTATTTTCAATAGGCTGTTCAACTGGTCTACTCGACTCATGTTGTTCTTGTACCATGACTGATTTGACAAAGTGAATGTATTTCCCTTTGGATATATTCAGTTTTGGTTGAGTATCACTTGTAGAATTTTTTTCTTTGTTGCTAAAGCCTAAACCAATTTTATCGGTAACTGATTTTCGCATATCTTGCATTTCAGTTAGTGTAACTGATGATTTATTCCATGCTTTAATCAGCTCAGTTTGCTTTGAATTCTCAAGCGTTAACTACTGAATCACAGATTTATTATTGCTTCTTTCAACATTCAGCTCAGCAATCTCCCGTTTAAGACTCAACAGTTCAACCGATTCATCAGTTTCCGTCTTATTGTCATTGGGATAAGTTTGCTTTGCCTTGGCTTTCTCAAAACAGAGAGCAAGCTTGTGATACTCGTTGACCAGGTCATGTAATGTAGAAATGAGTTCATCACGTGTAAAGTCAGTTGAACAAAAATCAAATACATGTTCACTAGTTGATTCTAGTTCTGTTCATCAGCCATCAGACACTTGACTTCATCATCATCGTTGGAGCTACTCAAGCTCTCAGATTCAGATTCATCATTGTCAGTTTTTGCCCATTTGGACTTACTTTCCTCTCCTAGAAGCACTTCATGTTTTTTTCTTAATGATTTCTTATCATCCTTAGATCTTCTCTTGTGCTTGAATGATTTCTTTCCCTTTTCAGCTGAGCCTCGACTGTCCTTCTTTGGCTTAGGACAGTCAGCAATAAAGTGTCCAGTTTTGCCACAGTTGTAGAAAGCATTTGGTTTTCCTTTGGTGTTATTTTTCTTATATTGTATTTGAAAGGAGCTTTGATTTATTCTCTTAAATCTTCGAAATTTTTTGACAAATAATGACATTGCATCATTGCTTAACTAATCAGTCGTTTTATCAACTAAACCAGTTGGTTCCAGTTTGACAGCACTAAGAGCTGTTGTAGCTGCTGTTATTGAAGGTTCTCCTTCTCTTTATTGCAACTTGATATTTGGTATTGAAGGTTCTCCTTTTCTTCAAGGTTTTCTCATGCATTTCGACCTTATTGAGATCCTTTGATTCTCTCATTGACATTGTCTTAACATCCCATTCTTTGGGAAGACTTCTAACAACCTTCAGCGCAATTTCTTTGTTTGAATACACCTTTTCAAGTGCATTCAGTTCATTTATTATGCCGCTGATTCTTTCATCATATTCGTGCATAGATTCCCCAGTCTTCATCTTGATTTTATTTAACTTTTGAACCGCAACTGAGAGTTTATTTTCTTTGGTTTGCTCATTGCCTTCGCAGAGCTAAATTAAATTCTCCCATATTTCTTTTGTAGTCTTGTACATATTTATTTTTCTGAAAGTGATTTTATCCAGCATTTTGTACAAGATGTCTTTAGCCACATTGTCCAGGTTAGATATTCTTTTGTCTTCAGCTGTCCATTCATCTCTGGGCTTTTCAATACGGTGTAGAGCATCCTTAGTTATAGAAACAACAGTGTTAGCTTTCAGTAATCTCATAGGTCCTTCAGTGACAATGTACCATATATCATCATCTTGTGTAGCTAGATGAGCCTGCATTCTAATTTTCTAATCGTCAAAATCTTCTCTGGAAAACATTGGGATTTTGTTGAAAGAAGACATGGTAATCAGTTTGTAGATAGGAATATTCAGGAACAAGATTCAACTGCCCTAAAATCACTTGATAGGATCGGTCGAGAAGTGTAGAAGTGTTTAGAAGGGGGGGTTTAATAAACACTTGACAATTTTACACTCTTTTCGAATAATGAGTCAAACTGAACTCGGGAATCTTGTTTGTAAATGTCGATTAGTTAACTAATGAAAGTGCGGAATTAAACTGACTGACAGATAAAATTAAACTGAAATTAAAAGGCACAAGATTTATGGATTTTCGGAGATTTCATTCACTCCTACCTCACCTCTTCTATCCATGAGATAGGATATTTACTAAAAGACTTTGATCAAATAAAGAAAATTGTTTAGACCTGCTTCAGTTTTGGACTTAACAATGCCAAACTGAAACTCTTAGTTTTGATATTGTTTACAGTACTCGACTGAACTGAAACTACTTAGCAAAACTGATCTCTATAAGGTCGAATAATACAAAAATAAGTGTTTGTGCTTGTGAGCTCAAATTATAACCTTGAATGCAATGAATGTATATACTAAGTGTGAGCCTTGAAATCTTCTGAATATGAACAAAAAGCTTTTGAAGAGAGTTCAGCAGAATAACAGCTTCGTTGATTATGTGTATCATTCTGAGGGGTTCTATGCTGCTCTTCTGGGATATTTATAGTCTCTGCTTCCAACGGTAACAATGAATGTGATTTGAAATTTTATATCCTCTGTTTATTACATCAACATTCTTCATACAGTAGTACACTGTTGCATTGCTGAAATGCGGCATTTCAACTATAAGTTACAGTCTGCCCTTGTACAATTTGTCGGTTGATAGCAACATTCCTCAACTGAAGACATGTACAACCGTTTTATTAGTTTTGTCAAAGCCGAAAGAATGAACTGATTTCTCTCAACTGATTATAGTGTAACTGATCAGTTTCCAACTGATCATTCACTCGACTACAATATTCAGTTGGCTTAGTTCAGTTTCCGCTGCTCTTCTGCGCACCAATCTTAAGTTAGGCAACCAATAGTTTGCGTATTTTAGATCAGTTCCTTTCAGTTTCCTTGATCATTTAGTTCAATATATTTTACACTTAATTTTTCAAACCACTGAAATTAAGTTTCCAACAGAGGTCCTCGGACACGTTCTCCGGCTTCCAAACCCGTAACATAATTGGTCACAAGACAATTCGCATACCTCAAAAACATAAAACATTTTGTTTTTGCATAGCGAATATACTTATATAGCGTTGAGGGCTTTGTTGGATGTCGCTTGGGCGACTGCTGCACATACTAACACATTATTCCAGAAAACCTGGCGTGCGCGGTAATATCATACCGCTCGAGCGTGCTCAACCAGAA
Organism: Primulina huaijiensis; assembly: GCF_012295235.1. Taxonomy (NCBI): domain Eukaryota; kingdom Viridiplantae; phylum Streptophyta; class Magnoliopsida; order Lamiales; family Gesneriaceae; genus Primulina; species Primulina huaijiensis. The sequence goes on along the minus strand of NC_133309.1, from coordinate 16,635,468 downwards.
GGCCTGGCGCTTGGGCAGTAACATCTTACCGCTCTAGGGCGCCCAGCTAAACTGTTCCCAACGAAGCCTGCAACTCAAAATCCTCAAGAACACAAGTAGAATACATTTTGACAGAGTTTAAGTAGTCACACAAAAATGATCATAACTCGCTCGTCTCTTGTACAAAAATTACGAATTTACTTTCAAATCGAAGATATCAAAATGTACTACGTTTTATATGTTGAAAGTGGTTCCAGAAAACCAATTGAATATTTGCAGGATTCAAAATGACAGAGGGTTACGGGTTTTGTGACACAGAAATGTCATAGCTTGAGCGATTTTACGATAAAAATCATATCTCCCTCGTTTCATATCAAAAAATTAGGAATTTGCTATCAAATCAAAGATATAAAAAATTAGCATGTTTTATATGTTGAAAGTTTTTCCAGAAAACTGTTAAAAAATCCGCAGGATTCGAAATGACAACATATTCAATTTTTGAGTTCTAAAATTTTTTCCAAAATCGTTCCAAGCATCATCGCTCAAACTTTGCATAACATACACGGATTTTTACACACAATATGCATCAAAATATTTACTATGACAAGAACGATGCAGAAAAATGAAAGCTTATACATGTCTTTGTGTTAAAACGCACGAAGATAACGAATACCGACGCGGTGGATTACGGGAGATGATTGGGAGACGCTTGCTGCACGTTTTCTTGCTAGAAAAAGAACGTGAATCTTCAATATTTTGCAAGGAATGGTGGCTGCTGAAAGAAGAGCTCAAGAAACCTAAATTTTTCACGTTTTTAGTGTGTGTAAAACTGTCAGTGTGTGTGTGTGTGAGTGTGCGTGAGTTTTAATCTATTTTTTAAATAAAACTTTTAATTAACTTAATTAAATGGATAAATTATTAATTAGGCAAAATAATTAATCCCACAAAATTTATAAAATAATAAACTATAAGTTAAAGAATTAACTCATAATTTTTGAAAGTCTAAAATAAATTGCTTAAAATATTTTAATTCCATCTAATAAATTAAATTCGCTTTAAGATGATAAAATTCATTCATTATTTAAATTAATCAATTTTCTTGGCTTAAAATAATTAAAAAAAATATAGCATTTAATTTTACCTCCTTAATCGTCTCCAATCTCCTATCCCCGGCCAAGCATCAAATATTCGCCGGAAAAACTCAAACTCAAGGAAACGTTTTAAAGTGTATGAAATAAACATGTAATAATTTTAAAAAATACAAATAATAAATCACGCATCGTTAAAAATAATTTTAAAATAAAATAAATAATTTAACAATTTAATAAATGCATGGGTTTATGTGCACTGATTTTAGGATATACATTGCGTTTCGTTTCCGAGTGTTTGACGTGTCAGCAGATCAAGGAAGAACATCAGAGACTTTCAGAGAAACTGAGACCACTCACTATTCCCGAGTTGAAATGGGAGAATATTACTCTGGACTTTGTGACGGGGCTTCCGAGGAAGACTGGAGGATTTAATGCCATTTGGGTGATTGTTGATCGGCTCACCAAATAAGCACACATTTTGACGATCAGAAAGACTTTCACCATGACTCAGTATGCAGAGCTTTACATCAGAGAGATATTCAGACAGCATGGGATTCCAGTGTCCATCGTGTCAGATAGGGATCCGAGATTCACGTCTGCGTTATGAAAGAGTCTACATCAGGCATTGGTTACTAAGATGCTATTCAGTATTGTCTTCCATCCTCAGACCGACGGACAGTCAGAGAGGGTGATTCAGATTCTGGAGGACCTATTTAGAGCTTGCATGATCGACTTCCAGGGCAGCTGGGAGCCGAAGTTACCTCTTATAGAGTTCACATACAACTACAGTTATTAGGCATCGATCATTATGGCTCCATATGAGGAATTATATGGGAGGAAGTGCAGGTCTCTAGTGCATTGGGACGAGGTAGGAGAGAGGGCAGAGTTAGGATCGGATATTGTAAGTCAGACTGCAGAATTAGTGGTCAAGATTCGAGACAGGATGAAGACCGCTCTGTTGGATCTTGGTTTTCTCGTGCCCAAACGCAGCGGAAGTTTTAAAATTTTTATTTAATTTCGACAATCAAAATATAATTGTTTTGGGCACTCGTATGGTTTTTGAAATCAAACATTCATAGGGAGTTCAAACTTTATACCTTTGGTGAAATATTCACAAGGCTCCAAATATTCCAGGGTTAGTGGAAATAACTTTTGATGAATTCCCTGCGAACTTTCTCCAGAAAATCCTTTCTTCAATCCTTCTATCAAGTCCACGACCATAAGATTTGTTCCTCTTCCAAATAGTACTAGAATATTTGGAAGATGTTTTAACGTTGGAGATTAAAATCGAGAGACGACTCAACCCTAAAAGCAATTCAAGGTGGCCGTAATATTTAGGTGCTTTGGGAGAGGAGTTTTCGAAATTTTTAGTTTCTGGGGGCCTGGGTTATGGCTTGTTTACTCCTATTTATAATTAAGCCATGACCTTATATTTATAATTAAAATTAATGGGCTTGATTAATTAATTCGGCTAGTCCAATTAGTTTAATTAATTAATCAAAGTCCATTAAGAACTTTAATTATTTAGTATGTTGGACTTGTACTCCTACAAGCCCATTAAACATACTTTTCACTATATTTAATTTAATATTTAATAAACTCAACTTTTGAGTTTAATAAATTAAATACATTTTAAATTCAACATTTGAATTTAATATTATAAATTCAACTACTTGAATTTATCATCTCCAAAATTTAATATTTATTAAGCTCAACTTTTGAGTTTAATAAATTATATTCTCAATTTTTATAAATTCAACTCTTTGAATTTATTCTTTCAAAATTTAATTATCATAAATTCAACTCCTTGATTTGCTATATCATAATATAAATTCAACTTTATTGAATTTATTCTCTCAACGAGAACAAATGATTCAGTGCTTGTGTGATCCTCAATGGTTCAGGGATATAGCTAGTCGTGGGTTCACAACTCTTTGTGATTATGGACATAATCTTTTATGCGGGCTTACCCTTATTTGCCCCATTCTATGTATCAACAATTGATCATGAAAATATCAGATATCATATTTCTGATTAAACCCATCGAATCATGGTAAGAGCGTCTAGTAGCATCGCCCCATGATTCCCTAGATATCACTGATTGTGTCTGCAAAAACCAGTCGATTATGATTAGCGTATAGCATGATCCCTTCATCTCATATATCCCGATCGAATCTGCAACCATTGGTTCATCGAGGGTTGCATAATAATTTGAAAACTATGTGATACATATAAATACTCTGCCAGAGATTTCACGCACTATTATTTCATTAGATCACATAGGATATCCACACCCGTAGGTGAGCGGTGAATTTCCGACTACAATGCACTGGCACCTACATGTGTCGCAACTGTACCCAATCTCGCCACCTGATGACTCTCCTGGAGCCGGTAAACAAGTCAAAGCAGAGCCCTAGCATATAGAGCCTCAGTTTTTTCCAGGGTCGTAAGGACTAATGGTGTACAATCATAACCACAGACTTATACTCTCGATGAATGATAACCACTTGGAAAGTCCGAGGGAGAGTTGTTCGGTATAATCATCATATGACTACCCATCTGCATGTTTGGACATCTCTGCGCCGTTACCAAGAAACGCGGTACACAACATCATAGATGCTAGTCTCGAGCTCAAGCGACCTTTATCCATGTTCTAGGTGGCTGAATCGACTAGGAACAAATTTAGCTCATACATTGTTTACAAATGAGTTTCAACATCGAATTACGATTCATTTGTATTAAAGTACAATCAAGGTCTTTATCTATGTTGTTCACATGGGTATACAGATAAAAAAATAACAAACCCTGAAATAATAAATTATATTAAAATAAATATTGTTTATTACAACTGAGTCAATAAAATCCCTAGCCAACAGTTGGCATACAGGGCACCAACTCTAACATGCTCAGAGCCGGCAAAAGAGTTACGCAAACTAGTTGCGCAGAGATCTTGAGTTTACCATAGGGGATCATGTGTTCATGAAGGTCGCAACGATGAAGTGTGTGATGAGATTTGGGAAGGATTTATAGGGCAGTTTGAGATCCTGGAGAGAGTATGGAAACTCGCTTTACAGAGTTGTATTACCACCGAATCTGGCGGGAGTTCATAATGTGTTTCATGTCTCTATGTTGCGGAAGTACTTGTCTAATCCATCGCATTTGCTAAACTATTAGCCACTTCAGCTGACACTGAATCTATCTTACTAGAAGAGACCCGCTCAGATATTGGATAGACATGAGAGGAGGTTCCGGAACAAGGTGATCCACGTGGTCAAAGTCAAGTGGCTAAATCATTCCGAGAAGGAGGCTACTTGGGAGACGGAGACAGATATGAGGAGTCGCTACCCAGATTTATTCGATACGTTTTAAATTTCAAGGACGAAATTTAATTTAACGGGGGAGAATCGTAAGGTCTAGGAAATTCGAACTATGTAACCCGACTGCATGCAATCTAGGGTTTTATTTAAAATATGTGTTTAAATATTTTTATGTATTTTATTTCATGAGTATCGCATGGATATGTGTTATTTCATGGTTATTTTAAAGTTTCATGCATTAGGATTTTAAGTTGCATTCCGCGCTCGAACGGGTAACGGAGGTTGGAGATAATCAGGAAAAATATTTTTATTGAATAATTATGTTTAATTATTTAATATATGGTGCATTTAAGTATGATTTTTGATAATTGGCCTTTTTGGGTATTTTTACTAGCCGGGTTATATTTTTAGTCGGCACACAAATTTTATCGATTCAGAAGACTTTTTGATGGTTCGGGCAATATTTTTAAAAACGTACAAAAACGAAATATTTTTCGAGAGCATTATTGGGTTTGATGGGTTTATTTAAATTCTTAATGGGACCAAAACTCTTTTAAATTTTAATTAGGGCCCACTAGTACATGTTTTATTAATCTAAACCTAACCTAATCAAACCCTAAACCAAATACACCCCTTAGCCGCCCCCACTTCTCATTCAGCAGCCTCCATCCTCTCATTTTTCAGTAGCAAGCCGTCGGTCCTCTTGATTTTCAAAGAAAGTTTCTTCCCCGCTTCTCCGGTCTACGCACGTAGCTTCACGTTTTTGAGCTTGTATACATTAAGGCACGTCATGTATCTTTATTTTTCCGTCATTCATACTGTATTTAGGCTGATATGTGTGCTTCATATGTATAATGATCGGCCCTTGCACGGTTTTACGTTTGTGATTTCGATTTGTTCATTAAATCCACATGTTTATGCATATATCTCACGTTTTCTTTGCTTTGGTGCAAGGGGCTGCTAGAGGTAGTGTTGTAGGGGCTGTTTTATGTGCAGATCATGGATACGTAAAGCTGAGAACCGATCGAAACATGGCTGGTTTATGAGATAGGATTGTTTTATGAGATAGGAGTGTTTTAGATATTTTCATAATTTGTCTTTTTATTTGTTCATGGTCTGACATGTGTTTTGTAAATATTCTAACTACGATAATTTTTCAGCATTGAATTACTGATTTTTAAAAAAAATTGAATTTTCAGTTGTATCGCATGCATGCATTTAATTATAAATTTCGAGTAGTAACTTAAAAAAAATTTCTAGTATTATTTTAATCAGCGGACGTTTTAGCATGGCTTCAAGCTATTTTGATGAATCAGTAATATATATTGTTTCCTTGAAGTTCATTGGATCACATCCATTACAAAGCTCATCATGGCTTTATTCATAAAGAAGCGTATATCTAACAGGTGGTCTAATAATTATATCAGACCTTCTAGGTGTGTGTAGTTTAAACTACTAGCTATTGGGGATCATGTTCAACTTCTACTTTTAAGGGAGCATCTTGAATTTTTCAAGTTTTTTCAAGTTTTATCATCTTACATTTTCTATCTAAAAAAAATTATTCTCTAGAAATGTGATGTAACGTACCGTACTTTTAACTACTTTAAAATTTGCGAAAAAATAAAAATTTTCATAAATAAATCATGAACCTTCGAAAATCGATGAAACAAACTGTTCATCCCAAAGTAGTTGCACAAAAGATCTCAAAGTAAAGTTTGCCAAAATTATTTATTTAAAATCTCAGAACCAGTAACATAAATCAGAGTATTTTGAACATTCATAAAAACATAAAACATGGCGGTCCTCGGGTTTGGCCTCCTGCTCAGTCCAAGCCAGCTCCTTGGTCCCCACCCCTAGTCTCCTCAACATCCTCCTCACCTGCATCAATCAAGTCTAGTGACTCTAAAGACTCAACACGTCTAAACTGGAGATAACAAGTAATACGTAATAAAACAACATGCAACTTTAAAATAGAGCTTACGTACTTGAAACTTTAACATGCGTTTAAAAGCTTAAACTTGCATACATAACATAGATGTGCCATAACGTGAAGCTTTTCTTAAACATGCTTGCATACTTGTACGTGCTTGAACATACATAAACTTCATCATTTTGCGTAGAGACATGTTTCAAAGCAAGTGACCCATACATAAATGCGCCTGATCAGACTAAACCATAGTACTGGGCTGACAAGGAAAATCCACGGCCACATACATGAGATCCCCGTTCATGCTTTAACGGATGGATTGGTCCCTAGTCATGATTTACCACTTTTCAATCCTGATCCAAACCCATTCATGCTTTAACGGGGTGGATTGGTCCCTGGTCATGCTTTACCGCTTTCCAATCCTATACACAGTTTAATCACAAGACATTTAGCATATGTAATGCCCGAGATTTGATTATTGTGGTCAGATGGTACTGAATTGATAGAATTAAGGTTGTAGGAACTCAAATGGAAAAGCCAGGCGTCGGTACAACTTAAGATCCAAAATTTGTACAGAAGTCGTGGCGACCGAGCGGTAGAAAGAGACCGCTCGANTCGCCACGACTTCTGTACAAATTTTGGATCTTAAGTTGTACCGACGCCTGGCTTTTCCATTTGAGTTCCTACAACCTTAATTCTATCAATTCAGTACCATCTGACCACAATAATCAAATCTCGGGCATTACATATGCTAAATGTCTTGTGATTAAACTGTGTATAGGATTGGAAAGCGGTAAAGCATGACCAGGGACCAATCCACCCCGTTAAAGCATGAATGGGTTTGGATCAGGATTGAAAAGTGGTAAATCATGACTAGGGACCAATCCATCCGTTAAAGCATGAACGGGGATCTCATGTATGTGGCCGTGGATTTTCCTTGTCAGCCCAGTACTATGGTTTAGTCTGATCAGGCGCATTTATGTATGGGTCACTTGNAGATCGGTATTGAGAAATCACGCCGTTATGCCGTCGAATTGTATTGAGATTGAATAATGAGTTGTACAAGATTTGCTTTGAGTTGTGTCTTGATAGATTATATCTATTCATTGCCATTTCAGAGTTGATATTATCAGATTTGACATCGAGACTTCGACTACGACAAATACTGTACAACGAAAGGCATAATTCTTGTGAATACGGGAAGATACAACTCGAATTAGACTTGATTTGAGTTTCCCAAAATCACATACTAGATTGTTTACCTTTTTATATGTTGACGCCTTGTCTATTGATTTATATTCAAGCATTTAAGATAGGAGAGTCATTGGCAGAATTGTCAAATTTCTAGATGTTCGTTGGTATCGACGTATAGGAGCAGATTTCCTCCGATTGTAGACATTTGATACAGACAGGACCGAAGTCTAGGAATAAGACGTACCGTCACCCCGATTGGGAGGGTAGGTGGCAGACTGTGACGTCTTATTCACACTGGGATCCCTAGAGTGAGAGTCGATTTGAATCAAGACATGAGTTTGAGTTATGTTGCATTGATCTTGTTTCATAGACTATGGAACATGTTGTTACTGTATTGTATTCATGATGGCAGGTTTTATGATTATGTATTGAATTGCATGACATGCATGTATACATGTTTTATACTGGGATGTGTTGTCACCGGAGTTTCCGGCTGTTGTTGTGTCTGTATGTGTGCATAACAACAGGTGGGGCAGGATCAGGGTCACGCAGAGGATGAGAGATCGAGATAGCGTGGAGATTACGGGCGTAGAAGATCACTAGTTGTTTCTTACTAGACATGTACTGAATTTCTAAATACTAGTATGTTAATTGTAGTTGAACATGTGAATCTTATTTGCAGTTAAATAAGATGACAGTATTTTATATGATATCTTGTGCTTGTTCATATACATTTGAATAAATGTTAAAAGCAAAATTTTGACCCACATTTTCTAGCAAAGATCCAATTAATCCTAAAAGATAATTGAGTTAGAGCCCGGGTCCCCACAACAGGTGGTATCAGAGCCATAGATCCTTTAGACTGAGATAGAATAGAATGAGCGGGGTAAATTGAGTCTCTTCCTTGCTTTTGTTGTGCTAGCATGATTTATTGCTTTTCCCTATTACATGTTGTCTTGTTATCTGAGTTGATTACAACATGTAATTGCCAAGCCTGAATCAGAACCGATTCTAGATCAGAGGTATATGATCAGAGGAGGGCTGAGACAGATTGTATAGATTGTGTACTAATCCGTTTGATAATTAGATATGCCTCCTCGA
>NC_133309.1:16625548-16626659 GCF_012295235.1 Primulina huaijiensis | reverse complement strand
CCAAGTTTTCTTCCTTGCTCCGATTTGCGCCACATGTAGCAGGAAGTGATGAAGCGGTCGCTGATCAGTTCATCAATGGCTTAAACCCTGACGTCTTTACTTTGGTGAACACGGGACGACCCAACACTTTTTCTGATGCACTGAACAGAGCGAAAGGAGCCGAGGCTGGATTGATTCGACAGCGAGGAGCTTCATATAGTGCTCAGAGTCAGAGACCGCCACAGCCCGCCGCCCAGTTTCCACCACCTCCTTCTCGATTTGATAGTGGAAGCAGTATTAGTGGCAAGAAAGATTTTCTGAAAGCGAGAGGTAGACAGTTTAAGAGATCAGGGAGCAGTTCGTCGAGCTCCAGTGGGTCACGACAGAGAGGTCCTGGCCAGAGTTTAGAGTATACAGGTGTTTATTGCAGTTCTTGTGGAGGCAGACATGCGACAGAGCAGTGTCAAGGTGTGACGGGTCGATGTAATATCTGTAGACAACAGGGACACTTTGCCAGGGTCTGTCCACAGAGAGGGGCACAGCAAACGCAGAGTGTAGGAGCATCTGGCTCAGTAGCTCAGACTGAGAGGCAAGCTTCATCTGTTCACTCCTTTCAGCCGCCATCTGTACAGAACCAATCCCGAGCTAGAGGTGGCCAGACAGTGAGCCAACCTCCCAGACATTAGGCTCGAGTATTTGCACTGACAGAAGAGCAGGCCCAAGATGCGCCAGATGGTGTGATTTCAGGTAACTGTTTTCTTTGCGGTTATCCTGCTTATGTGTTGATAGACACCGGTGCATCTCATACTTTTATATCTGAGCGTTTTTCATTGATGCATGCTTTACCTGTCGAGTCCTTGTCTGCTGTAGTGTCTATTTCTTCTCCGTTGGGAAGTGGTCTTGTATCTGTGACTTCAGTTAGACATTGTATACTACAGTTTGAGGGTCAAGAGATTGATTTAGATTGCATTGTGCTTGGTTTAGCTGATTTTGATTGTATTGTCGGTATCGATATGTTAACCAAGTACAGAGCCACTGTAGATTGTTTCCAGAAGATTGTTAGATTCAGACCAGAGATGGCTAACGAATGGAAATTCTACGGTAAGGGTTCCAGATCTCGGATTCCCTTAGT
>NC_133309.1:16623447-16624596 GCF_012295235.1 Primulina huaijiensis | reverse complement strand
TGTAGAACCCGTAACTTAGACTACGTATAAGTCATGCATAATTCTAGTATTTAAATTAAAATGATTTTTATTGCATGAGTTTCTAAATTTGATTATTTTACGTAGTAGTTTAAATTTTTATCATTTCAGTTATTTCAGTGAGGCCGGACTGGAGTTGGAGTTTAGAGATAAAATTTTAGATTCAAGAAACTTTTCCAGAATTTAATTTAGCAAGCAAGTAAGTTAATTTAAGTTATTAAGGAGGTTTGAGGATTTATTTAAGCAACTTGAGTTGAGTAGGATATTAATTCATTTAAGTTCCATAATTAAAGGGTTAATTCACTAAATTATTTAAAGGATAGATAAGGCTTTAAAGAATTAAAAATTTACTAGTTAAAAAACAATTCCACTTCATTTTTATTGCTAAAATTCGGCCACCCTTAATGACTAGACAATTCCTTTGCCAACTCACCCTTTGACTCATTCTTTGTTGTTTTAGCATGCCAACCTTTTTAATTATTAATCACCCTTAATTAATTAATTAATAACCAACATCCTAGCCTTGTAAAACATGTAGGATTCGGTCATTTGCATCTAACAAAACACCCAACAAATATTTGATATCAAACCAAAATTCAAAATTCAAAAAGAGTAGACTTGGTCTTGATATTTTCTCCCTATATTTTGTACCCATTCTCCTCACCCTTTTAACCACCATTCCCCCTCCATAAGTCTCGAAATTCAGAGTGTTTGTGGAGAGAAAAATCGTGGCTAGCACTTGAGAAAACTAGAGAGAAAATTTAGTAGAAGAAAAGGAAAGAAGAACACTCCACCTACTCCGCGCCGGATCGTCTCGTTCTTTTCGTTTTTCTTTCAAACGAAACCAGGCATGCATATATTCTTCCTTGACTCTTCAATCAAGTCCTATTATCAATTATTTTTCATTACATGATCATCATTTCCATGTTAAAACCGAAATACATCAAGAGATTTCAGAAAATGCAACATGCAGAATTTTTCGGTTTTTCTCTTGTGCTTCACGGGTTACTTTGTTTTGTGGGTTTCAGGTATTGGTTCGATTCCAGGCTCCCAAGGCGACATCTAGACATGTAATAGGATGCATTAGGACCATGTTGGTCCATTCATTGAACCCCATGCACGCTGGAAGAC
>NC_133309.1:16604604-16622842 GCF_012295235.1 Primulina huaijiensis | reverse complement strand
TTTTCATGGCATATTTAGGTTGCAGCGAGCCTGGGAGCGATCCAATCCAAGCAGTAAAATGGGTACAGGATATTTAATTCAGTTATTTAATTATATTACGTGCAAAAATACAAATTTTGAGATTTATGCGATATTGCTTGTGGTCACTTTACTATCATGCTTAAGTCCGGTCCCCAGTATCGGCCCGGTCACCAGTTACCGGTCAGTTCAGTTGTTTCACCCAGTACTGTGGCAGTAGTCTGATCAGACGTAAATCCGATCCCCAGTATCGGTCCGGTCACCAGTATCGGTCAGCTCAGTTCAGTTCAGTTCAGGGACCACTTGCGTAGACCATAATCTCACAGAAAATTATTATATGCTATTTCAGTACAGGGCTCCAAGGAGCAAACAGTTTCACTATGATTTTCAGTTCAGCTATGCACGTATTATAATTAATCATGACACGACATTTTACGATATGCCTCATGACATGAAATTTTACTCCCATGCAATTTTACTATATTTACTCGTTATTTACGATATATGCATGTTGAGTCTTTAGACTCACTAGACTTGATTGTTGTAGGTACTGATGATGTCGGGATCGAGGGCGGGGACCAGTGAGCTAGCTCGAGTCGGCAGTAGTGGCACCCGAGGACCTCAGTTTCAGCACTTGCCATTTTGATGCTCAAATATTTTATTAGTTATTGAATACTTTAACTTGTTATTTTGGCAAGTAATAATTTCTTCCGCTGCTGTTTTGAACGTTAAATATTTTATCATTTTTTGGTATGAATGAGGCACTCCATTTATTTTAAAAGAAAATTTTTAAATTTTCCGCAAATTTTCAAGTAAGGATTTTTAGGCCTCTACAGTTTTTATAGATGATATTTTGGTTTACTCGAGAAATAAGACTGATCATGCTGAGCATTTGAGAAGTGTGTTGCAGACGTTAAGAAATGAGCAACTGTATGCTAAACTGTCAAAGTGTGAGTTTTGGCTGAGGCAGATTGTCTTCTTAGGTCATATCATATCTGGAGACGCTATTTCTGTTGATCCGAGTAAAGTTGAAGCTGTGATCAGTTGGCCTAGACCGACTTCTGTGCCAGAGATACGCAGTTTCATGGGTTTAGCAGGGTACTAGCGACGATTTATTAAAGATTTCTCCATGATTGCGAAACCGATTACCCAGTTGACACAGAAGAATACTCCATTTGTGTGGTCTGACGATTGTGAGTCTAGCTTCTTAGAGTTGAAGAGACGACTAACCAGTGCTCCAGTGTTGACGATACCTTCAGGTACAGGTGATTTCGTTGTATATTGTGATGCATCGCACTGAGGGTTAGGATGTGTTCCTATGCAGCGACAGCATGTTATTGCCTATGCTTCGAGACAGTTGAAGTCACACGAGACTCGATACCCAATTCATGATCTTGAATTGGCGGCTATCGTATCTTCACTGAAGATATGGCGACACTATCTGTATGGCGAGAAATTTGAGATCTACTCCGATCACAAGAGCTTGAAATATCTGTTTTCTCAGTCAGAATTGAATATGATACAGCGTAGATGGCTTGACCTACTGAAAGACTTTGATTGCGAGATCAAGTATTATCCAGGGAAGTCGAATGTAGCAGCGGATGCTTTGAGTCGAAAGGTATGTTCCCTATCCTTATCGACGATAGGTGTTTCGAATTTAGTTGAAGATTGCTGTTTGTCTGGATTAGAATTTGATACAGATAGTACACCGTTACGACTTGCCAATATTCAGTGTGAACCAGATTTGATTGTTCGCATCAAAGAGGCACAAAGAAACGATCAGAGTGTTCAGAAGTCGATTGATATGGTCAGATCAGGACATATTTCTGAGTATCAGGTACGTGATCATGTTTTGTATGTGAATCACCGTCTTGTTGTGCCAGATGTTTCAGATTTGAAACAACAGATACTGTCAGAAGCGCACTGTAGTCGGTTCAGTATTCATCCTGGTGGCAGGAAGATGTACAATGATCTGAAAACACAATTCTGGTGGAAACAGATGAAGACAGATATTGCAGGATTTGTGTCTAAGTGCTTGAATTGCCAACAGGTGAAGGCTGAGAGAAAGAAGCCCGGAGGGTTACTTCAGAGTTTAGCTATTCCTGAATGGAAATGGGATCACATTTCCATGGATTTCGTTACGAATTTACCACGATCATCTCGGGGTTGTGATGCGATTTGGGTTGTGATAGATAGATTGACAAAATCCGCATGCTTCATTCCGTACAAGATGGCGTACAGATATGATCAGATGGCCGAGATATATGTCCGAGAGGTGGTCAGATTACATGGTGTGCCGAAGACGATCGTATCAGATCGTGATCCACGATTCACTTCACATTTTTGGTACAGTCTACAGCAGGCTCTAGGTACGACTTTACACTTGAGTACTGCTTATCATCCCCAGACATACGGACAGTCAGAGCGGACTATTCAGACTTTAGAAGATATGCTGAGAGCTGTAGTACTAGATTTTGGTACTAGTTGGCAAGATTCACTAGCTCTTTGTAAATTCTCGTACAACAACAGCTACCAGACTAGCATCGAGATGGCACCGTTCGAAGCTTTATACGGAAAGAAGTGCAGATCTCCATTGTACTGGGATGACATCTCAGAGGTACCAGAATTTGGGCCTGATATGATTCGTGAGATGACTGAGAAAGTAAAGATAATTCAGAAGCGAATGCAGACGACACAAAATAGACAGGCGAAGTACGCGAACATCAGACGTAGACCGTTAGTGTTGGAGCAGAGAGACAGAGTATTCTTGAAGATTTCTTCTTTCAGAGGCGTTGTCAGATTTGGCAAACATGGGAAATTGTCTCCGCTATACATCGGTCCATATGAGATCCTCGAGAAGATAGGAGATCGTGCCTATCGACTCGCCTTACCGCCTTCATTATCTGGGATACATGATGTTTTTCATGTATCATTATTGCGGAAATATATGCCAGATGCTTCACATATAATTCAGCCAGACAAGGCGGAACTGGACAAGACGCTGAGTTATTTCGAGAAGCCGATTCAGATTCTTGATCGGAAAGAAAAGCAACTCAGAACGAAAACTATTCCACTTGTGAAAATTCAGTGGAGTCGTCACGGTATTGAAGAAGCTACCTGGGAGACAGAGTTTGATATGCGGCAGAGATTCCCAGAATTATTTCACTGATGTGAGTTCTATTTAGCTTCTGTTACATTTCTTTCTGATATCTGAATTGATTGCCTGTGATTTCGGGGACAAAATCGGATCTTAGAGGGGGAGAAATGTAATGCCCGAGATTTGATTATTGTGGTCAGATGGTACTGAATTGATAGAATTAAGGTTGTAGGAACTCAAATGGAAAAGCCAGGCGTCGGTACAACTCAAGATCCAAAATTTGTACAGAAGTCGTGGCGCCCGAGCGGTAGAAAGAGAACGCTCGAGCGCCAATGGTTACCAATAAAAGTTCTCGGACAGAAAGTCTGGCGCCCGAGCGGTGGTTTGTGACTGCCCGAGCGCCAGGGGATAACACTAAAAGTTTTCGGACAGAACATGCCGCGCCCGAGCGGTATATTTCAACCGCCCGAGCGCCGCCTGAAATACACAAAAATTCTGAAGAAGCCACGTACAAGATTTGCATGCAATATATATATGTTATTCACTCTCATTTCCTCCACCTTGCAACCAGCACCACCGAGAAAAGAATTCAAGAAAGCTCAAGATCCTCACATATTAGACATTTGATTTTGAAGAATCCAACCATCCGATTTTCGATCCGAGTTTAGATTCTTGTTCCTCTCCTTAAGAGCTATCAAAGGATGTAAGTTTCTTTACATTTCAGCACGGTTTGAAGTTTAGATGTTGGGGAAATTGTGATATGATTCCTATTATGTGTTGGTATGATAGTGGTAATCTTATATTCGATACCGGATCGAAGAAATGATATCTTATGCAATGTATATGAAATTCCAGCATGTATTGGGTGGAAATTATGCAGATTTTGGATCTTGATATATAGATTGTGATGGTTGTGAGTTGTGATATGGATTATGTTGCGATTTGAGTTGATCGGTATTGAGAAATCACGCCGTTATGCCGTCGAATTGTATTGAGATTGAATAATGAGTTGTACAAGATTTGCTTTGAGTTGTGTCTTGATAGATTATATCTATTCATTGCCATTTCAGAGTTGATATTATCAGATTCGACATCGAGACTTCGACTACGACAAATACTGTACAACGAAAGGTATAATTCATGTGAATGCGGGAAGATACAACTCGAATTAGACTTGATTTGAGTTTCCCAAAATCACATACTAGATTGTTTACCTTTTTATATGTTTACGCCTTGTCTATTGATTTATATTCAAGCATTTAAGATAGGAGAGTCATTGGCAGAATTGTCAAATTTCTAGATGTTCGGTGGTATCGACGCATAGGAGCAGATTTCCTCCGATTGTAGACATTCGATACAGAAAGGACCGAAGTCTAGGAATAAGACGTACCGTCACCCCGATTGGGAGGGTAGGTGGCAGACTGTGACGTCTTATTCACACTGGGATCCCTAGAGTTAGAGTCGATTTGAATCAAGACATGAGTTTGAGTTATGTTGCATTGATCTTGTTTCATAGACTATGGAACATGTTGTTATTGAATTTTATTCATGATGGCAGGTTTTATGATTATGTATTGAATTGCATGACATGCATGTATACATGTTTTATACTGAGATTTGTTCTCACCGGAGTTTCCGGCTGTTGTTGTGTCTGTATGTGTGCATAACAACAGGTGGGGCAGGATCAGGGTCACGCAGAGGATGAGAGATCGAGATAGCGTGGAGATTACGGGCGTAGAAGATCACTAGTTGTTTCTTACTAGACATGTACTGAATTTCTAAACACTAGTATGTTAATTGTAGTTGAACATGTGAATCTTATTTGCAGTTAAATAAGATAACAGTATTTTATATGATGTCTTGTGCTTGTTCATATACATTTGAATAAATGTTAAAAGCAAAATTTTGACCCACATTTTCTAGCAAAGATCCAATTAATCCCAAAAGATAATTGAGTTAGAGCCCGGGTCCCCACAGCATACCTCAAAAACTTAAAAGTATTTTGTTGCACGTCGAACATACTTACTTGGCGTAGGATTCGCTGGGCCTCGCTTGGAGCCACTGCTGCACATACTAACATGATTACATGCACTTAATATTTCATAGCCTAGACATAATCGTTGTGCTCACCACCCGAAAGACAATTCCTTATGACAATCTAAAATTACTCGTGACTTGACCTCGCTTAATCAAGGTACTAAACTATGACATCGACCCCCGGAATGAATCCTAATATGATGTGTAAACATTTCCCAAAACATAGGAGACATGATCCTAAATAATGGTTGAAAAAGTCACGTTCAAGCGCCTAGGCGTTGGGCATGTCAGCGCTGCGGTGCTGCCTAGCGCCTAGGCACCAGAGCGCCGCGGCGCTGACAGTGCCGCAGCCTCAGCGCTGCGGCTCCACAAGGGTAGCGCCACAACGCCAGGCTTGAGAGATTCGGGCGTTGCGGCGCTCCCCATGGAGCGCTGCGGCGCTAAGTCTGCGCAAACTTGACCCCAAACACACAAATTTGAAGCAAACTCTAACCCACGCCTTATCGACTTGAACCAACACCTCAAGACCATCCTAAGACGCCATGGTAGGGATTCAAACTCATGCAAATGCCCAAAACAATGATGCAAGCTCTACAACGCAACTCAAACTGTGAACACGACAATTCGACACAAAAACGTTTCCTAAGACTTCTAATGCAACCAAGTGCCTATTGACGCAAGACGAAGCACCAAAATTCATCCCAATATCATACTCATCATACTTAAACGCAGCAGCAATCACCAAACGGTTTCCAACAAAGACTGCAACAAATAAAACTTCAAGAACAAAAATTTTCAGAAAACGCAGTTTGAGCAGTCCCACAAAAACGGTCATATCTCACTCAATTCCTATCCAACGATTTCAAATTTTATATCAAATCGAAGGTATCAAAAAATTCTACATTTCATATGTTGAATGTTTTTCCAGAAAACCTACCAAAAAATCGCACTATTAAAAATGACAGCAAAAACGTGATTTGAGATCCCAAAAATAGTTTCTAAAGTGATCCAAACATAATTGCTCAAATTTCTACACATCACACATGTATTTTTATGCATAAAAATACTGCAACACATACTATGACATGATCGACGCAGGAAAAATAGAATATACGTGCCTTTGAAGAAAACTCAACAAAACCTTGTTGGAATTTAGAGGAAGGGGCGGCTTTGTTCTTGCAATGAACCCTAGGTTTTGTTCTCTCAAAAAAAATGAAAATGAATGTGTATGTGGGTGTTGCGTATTGTAACGTGTGTGTAAATGTGTGTGTTAGTGGTGTGTGCACGTGTGTTTGAGTAGTAATTAGGGGAAAAGAATTTTGTTTAATTAATGGTTAAAAAGTTAATTAAAAGTTTTCTCAATTAAAATAAAACACACAACCACTAAACTTTTAAAATTTTGAAACTTCAAAATCACATAATAAACAAATTAGGCTTTAGAATGTTAAATACTAAATAAATTATTTAAAATACTACAATATCAACTTAAAAAAAATACCGCATTTTAAAATTGCCAAAATCGTCGCCGGTCTCTTTCCTCGATCCCGCATCGAATAATCACCTGAAACATGAAACTCAAGAAAATATTTTAACGTGCATCACATAAACATAAATAATTTAAAATAATGCAATGAAATAAATCATGCATTGATAAAAATTCATTTTCAAACTATATTAAATAATTTAACAATTAAATAAATGCATGAATTTTACGTGCACTAAATTTGGGCTCTACGTGTGACATTTCTTGAAACAAACACTTGTGCTTCTTTGGGATGATAGAAATAGTATCCAACAGAATTCTTTGGATACGCCACAAAGTAGCACAAAATGAATCGATTATCCAACTTATCTCCCGCTGTTTGCTTTACGTAAGCAGGACATCCATATATTCTTAAGTAAGAATATTTTGGAGTTTTTCCCATCCATATTTCATATGGTGATTCATCTACTGCTTGTGTATGGACATTGTGTTGGACATCGTATTCTCGCACCCAAGACGCAGCGGAAGTTTAAAAACTTTGTTCTTGGGCGTCGTATGTGTTTCAAACATACATAGGGCGTTCAGAATTATACCTTTGCGTTTATTACGCTGGACTCCAAACCATTCCGGTGTTTAAGCGGATATAGCGCTTCTTGTAATTCCCTACGAACGGCTTGCCTCCTTTGATCGCCTAATTAGGTCAACAATCGAAGACTGTGTTCCTCTCTTGGTTTGCACTAGAAAATCCAAACGATTTCTTCATTGAGACTGAGCCTCCGAATTTCCAAAATCCAGAGACGGCGGTGGAAGAAGGGATCACATGGCCGAAATTTTCCCAAATCTTTTTAAAGTATGGCCGAGAGCTCCATGAATAAAAATCATGGTTTTTATGTTAATTAATTCTTAATGAATCATTAACAAATATTATAGATTCTTAATCTATAATTAAGCAAATCTAATATGCTTTTGGCCAACAATTTTCTTCCAAATTTCAAGATGGTGGCCGAGACATGTGTATGCAATTGGGGAAGGAATTTTTTGGATTTTATGGAATAAAATCTCTCTTGAATTATGCCTTCTTATGATGTATTTATAGAGTGAGACTCCTAATCTAATTAGGAGTCTCTCTCCCACAAGGACTCTATTAATTTCATTATATTTAAACTCCCATATAATTAATATATAATGTATTTATTAACATTTAATAATACATGACATAATAATATCATTTACTCATAATTTATATCACCATATAAAATATATACATGTATATGTATATTAAATTAAATAACAATTATTTAATTTATAAACTAACTCCTTGGTTAATTTAATTCTAGACTCCTCTAGAATATTTATGGGAATTTGTTCATGTTAGTAGTCACCACTACTAGCACAATCATTTAATTAGTAAATTCAAAATTCACCAAAAAAATGATTCCGAACTCATTGTAACCCCGATCGACGATCCGAGAGCGCCGATGTACCAAGGATACAAATCTTGTTCATATAATGAAAATTGAAAATTTCGAAGATCCAAATTTTCACTTACCATATTGGGCAGCTGTCAGTTTTAGTGAACTCCTTCACAAAACAGGCAGTTCCACTCTCCTTCCTTATTTAGCAATCATGCTAACTTCCACTTCTTCCATCCTATGGAATCAGCTCATAAACTCCTTTATAAGCTTCATGTTTGATCTCCATCAAACTATAGCCGCCAAATTCCAACTTTTTGAAATTTGACTATATCAACGGGAATACAGAATCCGATACTTGTGTGACCCTCAATGGTTCAGGGATACAGCTAGCCGTGGGTTCACATCTCCATGTTATTCAGAATAAAACTTATTCATATTCGGGTTTACCCTAGTTAACCCCATTCTTTTCATCAACTCCGTGATCAAGAATGTCAGAACTCATTTCTGATTGCACCCATCGGATCATGGTAAGAGCGTCTAGTAGCATCGCCCCATGATCCCTTAGGTATCACTGATAGTGCCTACAAGAACCTTTAGTCATGGTTAGCGTACAATACGATCCCTTCAACACATATATATCCCGATCGAATCTGCAACCATTGGTATATCGAGAGTTGCATATGAATCCGATAACGATGTGATTTATCTTTGAGTATTAATAGTGGCATGGTTTGTACAACCAGGAAAACACCTTTTCCTAAAGCACATTTCTTGCTCTGGCCAGAGACTCCTTGCACTATTAACTCATCAGAACACATAGGATATCTTCGCCCGTAGGCGAACGGTGAATCCCCGACTACAATGTATTTGCTCCTACGTATTTCGAAACTAGACCCAACCTCGCCACATGATGACCCTCAATGGAGTCGGTAAACGGATCAAAGTGCATGCTAGTACGTATAGCCCCTACATTGTCTCGGGTCAAAGGACTAATGGTGTACAACCATAACTGCGGACTATTCCACTCGATAAATGAGAACCACTTGGACAGTCTGAGAGAGGGTTGTTCAATGCATCATCACATGATCACCCATCTGTGTGAATGGACATCTCCATGCCCTTGCCAATGAAACATGGCGTTTACACCACAGATGCCAGTCTCATGCTCGAGCGACCTTTATCCTTGTTTTAGGCTGCTGATTCGACTAGGAACCTGTTTAGAATATACGGTACACTTCCTAATGAGTTTCATGATCTTACGTTGCGACGCAGACCTCATGGTACCTATTGTATATTCAAGAACTTTATCTATGCAGCTTGCATGGGTATACAGATAAAGTATACTACCATAATCAAATGAAATCGTAAAATATTATTAAAATAAAGATTGTTTTACATTAGAGTCAATAAAAGCCCTAGCCACAAGTTGGCTTGTGCCCTAGCCACAAGTTGGCTTGTCGGGCACCTACTCTAACAA
The DNA here is from genome assembly GCF_012295235.1 of Primulina huaijiensis. Lineage (NCBI taxonomy): Eukaryota > Viridiplantae > Streptophyta > Magnoliopsida > Lamiales > Gesneriaceae > Primulina > Primulina huaijiensis. The sequence continues at coordinate 16,613,315 of NC_133309.1, read as the reverse complement.
TCTCCCACTTGCCTTATAGCCAACTACCCATAGATCTTACACCCATTGCTTCGCGATGCTTCTCAAACAATGGTCCTGGCAGGGGCTTCGTCAGTGGATCAGCAACGTTCTCTACGGAGGTGACTCTCTCAACCGAAATGTCTCCTCTTCCCACAATCTCCCGGTTTATGTGGAACTTCATCAGTATATGTTTGGATCGCTGATGAGACCTCGGTTCCTTCGCTTGCGTTACGGCACCGGTGTTGTCACAGTAGACCGGGACTGGATCAACTGTTTGAGGAATGACACCCAACTCTTGGATGAAATTCCTCATCCAAACACCCTCCTTTGCTGCAGCCGATACAGCTATGTATTCGGCCTCAGTGGTTGAATCCGCTGTGGTGTCTCGCTTGGAACTGTTCCAAGAGACAGCACCACCATTGAGCTTGAATACAAATCCAGAGGTCGATTTTGAATCATTCACATCTGATTGGAAGCTAGAATCAGTGTAGCCTTCCAATTTTAGTCCTCCACTCCCGTATACCAAGAACAGATTCTTAGTTCTTCTCAAGTACTTAAGAATGTCCTTCAGTGCTTTCCAATGCAGTAGATCGGGATTCGACTTATATCGGCTTGCAACACTCAGTGCATATGTAATATCAGGTAGAATAGATATCATACCATACATAATACTGCCTATGGCAGATGCATATGGAATGCGGCTCATGGTTTCTATCTCTTCATCAGTCATAGGGCACATAGACTTGGATAGATTCACACCATGAGACATTGGGAGATATCCTCTCATGGACTCCTCCATAGAGAATCTCCTCAGTATGGTATCGATATATGTGGATTGGGTGAGCCCTAACATCCTCTTTGATCTAACCCTATAGATCTGTATTCCTAGTACATATGATGTTGCACCCATATCCTTCATGGAGAACTTACCAGCTAACCATACTTTAGTTGATTGCAACATCCCTACATCATTCCCAATGAGTAGTATGTCATCAACATAAAGCACTAGCAATGTCATTACACTCCCATTAACCTTCTTGTATACACAAGGTTCCTCATGATGTTTGGCAAAATCAAACTCTTTGATAGTATTGTCAAATATGAGGTTCCAGCTCCTTGATGCCTGTTTGAGTCCATAAATGGATCTCTGAAGTCTGCATACTTTATGCTCACTTCCTACTGATGTGAATCCTTCAGGTTGAGATATGTAAATCTTTTCTTCAATATCCCCATTAATAAACGCTCTTTTCACATCCATCTGCCATATTTTATAGTCATACCATGCTGCTATGGCTAGCAGTATCCTAATGGACTTGAGTATCGTGACTGGAGAAAAGATTTCCTCATAGTCAACACCTTGTCTTTGATTATATTCTTTTGCTACCAGTCTAGCTTTGAAGGTCACCACCTTCCCATTCGCTCTACGTTTCCTTTTTAAATTCATTTGCATCCTACGGGAATATTTCCCTCATGTGGATCCACTAAGGACCATACTTGGTTCGAATACATGGAGTCCATCTCGGATTGCATGGATTCAAGCCATTTAGATGAATCGGCATCAGACAATTCTTCCTTGAAATTTCTTGGATCACATCCAGGACTGGGCTCATCTTGGGCCTCTTCAAGAAGCAGGCTCAACCTATTAGGTGGCCTCGAGATCCTTTCAGATATTCAAAGAACTTGTGTTTCTTTGATTGGCTGTTGGGGTGTGGGTTCTGCTACTTGTGTAGTAGGTGGTTCTCGAATCTCATCGAGTTCCATCATCCCGCCTTTTCTATCCAATAGAAACTCCTTCTATAAGAAGGTGGCATTCCTTGAAACAAACACATTTGTTTCACTGGATTAATAGAAGTAATATCCAATAGAATTCTTCGGATATCTCACAAAGTAGCACAAATTGGCTCTACTATCTAATTTGTCTCCCACTGCCTGCTTCACGTAAGCAGGGCATCCCCATATTCTTAAGAAAGAATATTTGCGCGGTGTCCCATCCATATCTCATATGGAGTTTTATTCACTGCCTTTATATGGACTTGATTCAACAACCTTGCCGCTGTTTCAAGGGCATATCCCCAAAGTGATGGCGGCAACTCAGTGAATCCCATCATAGATCGAACCATGTCCATCTCGTCCGATTACAATGTTCTGACACACAATACAACTGGTGTGTAGCAGGCGGAGTCCACTGTGAGAGAATCTCATTCTCTTTAAGGTAGTCTTGAAACTCAGTACTCAAGTACTCTCCACCTCGATCTAATCGTAGTGTTTTAATACCTTTTCCTAACTGTTTCTCTACTTTTGCTCTGAATTCTTTAAACTTTTCAAAGCTTTCAGACTTGTATTTCATTAAATAGACATACCCAAACCTCGAATGGTCATCGGTAAAGGTGATGAAGTAGTAATGGCCATATCCTGTGATAACACTTAGCGGGTCACACGCATCTGTATGAATCAAATCCAATAGATCATGTGCACGTTCCAATTTCCATAGGAAAGGGGCCTTGGTCATTTTTCCTTTCAGACAGGACTCACATGTCTCTAGAGAGTTTATGTCTGACGAACCAAACACGCCCTCTCCCACTAGCTTGTGCATCCTTCTTTGAGAAATATGCCCTAGCCTAACATGCCACAAATGTGTTTGGTTTAGACTATCTTGTTTTTCTTTTGGTTGTCGTTGAAATCGTGTTTACTTGGACATTCACTTATCATTTCCAAAACATTTCTGGCCCATATAATTTCTTATGTCCTGACTTCTTGCAGTGAATCAAACAAGTTCTAACTTTTCTGAATTTGTCAAATTTCAGGCCCACCACCTTCTCAATAGACCTAATCATACTAATGAAAGGGGATCGGTTACGGTGACCGGAAGCGCAACGGAAGTTTAAAAATCAAATTTTTATGTAAAAATTTCGGCCACCTCCATATCTTGGTGTAGCAAATACAAAAAACAACAAAATGTCATACATAGTTTGTTTAGAAAAATTATACCTATCAACCTCTTGAGGTTGATGAATGGCACCAACCAAGTTGTAAACAACTTGGCTCTTGAGTGGATGAAGATCTACAAGCTTCTTCCTCCTTCAAAAATTAGGCCCACCACTTGCTAGGTAAATCCCTTCTTGTTTTGCACTAGAAAAACAAAAAGATTTTTCAATGAGAAGAATATTTCTTCCTCAACACTTGAAGAAGAAAAATGAGAGAAAAACTTGGAGAGAAGTGTGTGTAATTTTCGGCCAAGGTGTGTCTCATGGGGGGAAGGGAGACTTGTCTTGGACATGCAAAAAGTTGAAAGCAAAAGTTGCATGCCATGCCTTGAAAACACAAAAAGTAGTCTCCCAACCTTTCACCTCCCATGCATGTATATTATATGGTTTTTAATCAAATTAAAAACCATGGACTAAATTTAATTATCTCAAACATATTTGAGACTAATTAAACATTACTTGAATTTACCCAAGTCCCACTAGTTAAATAATTATTTTAATTGAGCTCTACAAGACTCAATATGATTTAATTAATCCAACACTTGAATTAATTTAATTATTTGGACTCTACTAGGTCCACTAGTGTTTAATTAATTCAACACTTGAATTAATTTAATTTAGTCCATAATAATGTTTATGAAAATCACAATTTTCAAATACATTATTCACTTGGCCAAATTTTAATTTAGGAACACTTCCATAAATTAAAATTTACATTTCTCTCATAGAAGTCATACTTCTATTTTTCCTTACGCCTATAAACTCATTTATAAGCCGTTCAACACATTGAACTATTTTCTCCTTTATAGAAGTCATACTTCTAATTTTCCTTACGCTTATAAACTCCTTTATAAGCCGTTCAACACATTGAACTATTTTACTTCTCAACGGGATCTAGAAAGCTAGTACTTGTGTGGCCCTCAATGGTTCATTGATACAACTAGCCGTGGGTTCACATCTCCATGTGATTCGGACTAAACATGTCCTTATATGAGCATACCCCAATTGCTCCATTCTTATTTATCAACTCCTTGATAATAAGAACGTCAGAACTCAAGTCTGATAGTACCCAACCAATCATGTTAAACGCCTAGCAGCATCGCTTACATGATTCCCTAGGTATCAAATGATAGTGCCTGCAAGAACCATTCAATTATGGTTAGCGTACAGTACGGTCCCTTCAACTCATATATCCCGACCGATTCGACAACCATTGGTTTATCGAGAGTTGTCAATGAATCGATACTATGTGTCATGTCGTAGTTGCATCGATGGTGTAATCTATGAAACCCCTTTCATAATTACCACCATACTCTGATCAGAGATTTCAAACTACATATACATGAAAAACACATAGGATATCCATACCCGTAGGTAAGCGGTGAATCCCCGACTACAATGCATCGACTCCTATATGTTTCGACAGAACACCCAACCTTGCCACCTGATGACCCCATGAGAGTCGGTAAACAAGTCAAAGTGTAATTCTAGCACATAGAGTCTCAATGTTGTCCCGGGTCATAAGGACTAATGGTGTACAACCATAAACTAGGACTTTTCCACTCGATAAGTGAGAACCACTTGGAAAGTCCTTTAATGGAGGGTTGTTCAGTGCACTCTACCAGGAGCACCTATCTGCATGCTCGGACATCACAATGTCCCCTACCAATGAAACATGGTACTCACATCGCAGATACTAGTCTCAAGCTCGAGCGGCCTATATCCTTCTTAGCGGCGGCTGAATCGACTAGGAACCGTTTAGAATATACAGTATTCCAAATATGAGTTTCATGATACTCATCATATGAGCATCCCATATTCTTTCTACTATTTGTATATTCAAGGGCTTTATCTATGCAACTAGCATGGGTATACAGATAAAGATGTGCCAAAACAATAATTTCAAATATTATTAAAATAAAGACTGTTTATACATAGAGTTTCATTGTGAACACTCGGCCAACACTTGGCTCGACGTGCACCTACTCTAACAATCTCCCACTTGCACTAGAGCCAACTACCCATATACTTCAAACCCATTGATTCGCGATGCTTCTCGAATAATGGTCCCGGTAAAGGCTTAGTTAGTGGATCAGCAACATTATCTGCGGAGCCGACTTTGTCGATCGACACTTCTCCTCTTTCCACAATCTCTCGGAGGATGTGGTACTTTCTCAATACATGTTTGGACTTCTGATGAGACCTTGGCTCCTTCGCCTGAGCTATGGCTCCCGTGTTGTCACACATCACCGGGATAGGAGCAACTCCATTAGGAATGACGCCCAACTCTTGGACGAAATTCCTAATCCAAACAGCCTCCTTTGCTGCAGCTGATGCAGCAATATATTCGGCCTCAGTGGTGGAATCCGCAGTACTGTCTTGCTTGGAACTCTTCCAAGAGACAGCACCACCATTGAGCATGAATATGAATCCAGAGGTTGACTTCGAGTCATCGATATCGCTTTGGAAGCTAGAGTCGGTATAGCCTTCCAATTTCAGTTCTCCACCCCCATAGACCAAGAACAACTTATTGGTCCTTCTCAAATACTTGAGGATGTCTTTCACAGCTTTCCAGTGTGGAAGACCAGGGTTGGATTGATATCTACTCACTACACTTAGTGCAAATGCCACGTCAGGACGTGTAGATATCATCCCATACATGATACTACCAATAGCCGAAGCATACGGAATGCGTGTCATCGCCGCTATCTCTGCATCAGTCTTGGGAGACATAGACTTGGATAGGGACACGCCATGACACATTGGTAGATGTCCTCTCTTGGACTCATCCATCGAGAACCGCTTCACGATGGTATCAATGTATGTGGACTGGGTGAGACCAAGCAATCTTCTTGATCTATCTCTATAGATCTGTATTCCTAATACAAAAGATGCTTCACCCAAGTCCTGCATCGAGAACTTACTTGCTAACCATATCTTAGTTGATTGCAACATTCCTACATCATTCCCAATGAGTAGAATGTCATCAACATAAAGCACAAGGAATGTCACAGCACTCCCACTGACCTTCTTGTATACACATGGTTCCTCAGGATTCTTAGTAAAACCAAACTCTTTGATTGTACTATCGAATCTGAGGTTCCAACTCCTAGATGCTTGCTTTAGACCATAAATAGATCTCTGAAGTTTGCATACCATATGCTCACTTCCGATAGATGTAAACCCTTCGGGTTGAGACATGTAAATCTCTTCCTTAATATCCCCATTAAGAAAGGCTGTCTTAACATCCATCTGCCATATCTCATAGTCATACCATGCAGCTATGGCTAGCAATATCCTTATGGACTTGAACATTGCAACTGGAGAAAAGGTTTCCTCATAGTCAACACCTTGTCTTTGAGTATACCCTTTTGCTACCAGTCGCGCCTTGAAGGTCAATACCTTCCCATCCGCCCCAAGTTTCCTCTTGTAAATCCATTTACACCCTATGGGAACAGTTCCCTCAGGTGGATCTACAAGATTCCACACTTGGTTCGAATGCATGGAATTCATCTCAGATTCCATTGCTTCAAGCCACTTGGATGAATCGGCATCAGATAACGCTTCCTTGAAGGTCCTTGGATCACATCCAAGGTTAGGCTCATCATGGCCCTCTTCAAGAAGCAGACCATACCTCATAGGTGGTCTCGAGACTCTCTCGGATCTTCTAGGAGCTTGTATCTCCTCACTTGGCTCCTCGGGTGTGGGTTCTACAACTGTGGGTGTCTCTCGAACCTCTTCGAGTTCTATCATCTCGCCTTTTCTATCTAATAGAAATTCCTTTTCCAAAAAGGTTGCATTCCTAGAAACAAACACCTTTGTTTCTTGGGGATGATAGAAATAATATCCAACTGAATTCCTTGGATATCCCACAAAGTAGCATAAAATGGATCGACTATCCAATTTATCTCCCACTGCCTGCTTCACGTAAGCAGGGCACCCCCATATTCTAAGATAAGAATATTTTGGAGGCTTACCCATCCATATCTCATATGGTGTCTTATCAACTGCCTTTGTATGGACATTGTTCAACAACAGTGCCGCTGTCTCAAGCGCATATCCCCAAAAAGATGGCGGCAACTCCGTGAACCCCATCATAGACCGAACCATGTCCATCAAAGTTCGGTTACGACGCTCCGAAACACCATTCAATTGTGGTGTAGCGGGCGGAGTCCACTGCGAGAGAATCCCATTCTCCCTAAGATACTCTTGGAACTCGGCACTCAAGTACTCACCACCTCGATCCGATCGAAGTGTCTTGATGCTTCGTCCCAACTGCTTCTCTACTTCACTTCTGAATTCTTTGAACCTTTCAAAGGCTTCAGACTTGTATTTCATCAAATACACATACCCATACCTCGAAAAGTCATCGGTAAAGGTGATGAAGTAGGCATGTCCATGCTTAGTGGTGATGCTAAGTGGACCGCACACGTCGGTATGGATCAAATCCAATAACCCTTTGGCTCGCTCCACATGGCCCTTAAAGGGAATTTTGGTCATCTTTCCTTTTAGACAGGATTCACAAGTCGTGAGAGCATTAATATCAGACATATCAAACATGCCAACTCCCACTAGCTTGTTCATCCTTCTTAGGGAAATATGTCCTAATCGAGCATGCCATAATTGTGCCATATTAAGAGTATCTTGCTTGCGCTTGTTTGTTGTTGTTATTGCTTGGACATTGTTTAGTGGAATATCTTTCAATTTTAAGGTGTAGAGATCGTTTTCAAGTTCTCCAGTACCAATTAAACATTCATTCTTGTAAATGTTGCAAACACCTTTGCTAAATAAACAAGAATATCCATCTTTATCTAGCATAGAAATGGAAATAATGTTTTTCACCAACTCCGGTACAAACAAAACGTCTCTCAAAATAAACTTAAAATCATTGTTCAAAAGCAAGTAAACATCTCCTATAGCCTTGGCAGCAACCCTTGCTCCATTGCCCATCCTCAAGAAGGTCTCACCCTCTCTGAGCCTCCTACTTCTTCCCATCACCTGCAAATCATTACAGAGATGTGAGCCACAGCCGGTATCCAATACCCAAGAAGTAGAGTTAATTGAGATATTTACTTCAATATAGAACATACCTTTTCCAGAACCCTTCTGGGCAAGATATTCCCTGCAGTTACGCCTCCAATGTCCAGGCTTCTTGCAGTGATGACAGATGTCAACAGTCTTGTCAGCCTTCACTGGTGTGGCTGCCACAGCGGGACTCGGAGACTGCCTCTTCAAGGGCACGTTCTTCTTGGGACGTTGGAAAGAACGCTTCTTTCCCTTCCCAGGTGGACCGGTCTTCGTACCAGATGAAGAGCCCACAAAAAGAACCGGCTTCTCTTTCTTGATAGTGGACTCAAAAGTCACAAGCATGTTCACCAACTCTTCAAGGCTCGGCTCAAGCTTGTTCATATTGAAGTTCACCACAAAAGGATCAAATGAGCTAGGCAACGACAGTAGCAACACATCAGTTGTCAACTCCGAAGGTAAGATCAGATCCATGCCAACGAGCTTGTCCACGAGCCCAATAAACTTTAGGCCATGCTCATGGACCGAAGCCCCATCTCGCATGCGTAAAGTGATGAGCTCTTTGACTGTAGCATGCCTAAGAGGCCGAGTCTGCTCACCAAAGAGCTCCTTGAGGTGCAAATGAATGTCAGCAGCATTCTTTGAATCCTCGAATCGCCTTTGTAGAGGCCTAAAAATCCTTACTTGAAAATTTGCGGAAAA